>NC_061846.1:3301744-3304244 GCF_019202785.1 Penaeus chinensis
ATGGGGAGGAAGTATATGGATAATAATAATAATCTATAGCAATAGAAAAAAAAAAAAAAAATCATTCTTAAAACTTCAATTCAAGGAATGGGGGGAAAACAGGTGAGATCAGGTAGACCTAGTGACTGACTCACCGACTCCATGATGGCTATGTACATACTTCGAAGCCATCAATGTTTAAACAAAAATAACAAACCCAAACCAGCACTACTAGCACCAATGGGTGAAACATGACAGTCTTATCACTCCAGCAGTACAGATAAAGAACCAAACCTACTCGTATGTGAGAGGAGATGTGACTTCAAATTAGACTTAAGCTTGAACGTCACTCCACACACTGGGCAGGCAATCACAGGTCGTGTTCCTTGGTGGGTGAGTATGTGGTTGCGCATCGAAGCACGTCGGCAAGTCACAAAATCACACTGAAAAAAAATATAATAATAATAAAAATTAAATGATAATAATAATAATTACAGTAATAATAATAATAATAAAAACAATAACAGTAATAATATCAATAAAAACAACAATGATAAAGGTAATAATAATTTTTTTTCCTTAAGAACTTCTTTAAGTAAATTTATTAGTATACTATATAATTATATTCTATATTATTTAGTCAATTATCAACTGGAAGTTACCCAGCACTGAATACAATCATCAAATACCTAGAAACATTGAAATGCAATAATATTTGATGGTGACATTCTGCTGCAACTATCTGTTCTACCTTTATTAATGTACTACGTACTCACCTGTGCACATTTTAACTTGTTAGCCTTTACATGCACATACTCAATATGCTCTCGCAGGCAGGTGTCCCTAGAGAAAGTGCTGCCACAAATTTCACAAATGTACATCTGTTTGCTAGTGTGTTTGTATGCATGTCTAAAAAGCTCAATTTTCGATGCAGCTCGGAAGTCGCAACTTTCACAAGCAAATGGGAGGTCTTCTTTTTTTCTGTGGCGGACTTGGTGTGCTTCTGAAAAGGGCAGAATTTCCATGTTAAAATCAAAACTATTTTATGCTTTCTATTCCCTTCAGTCCAACATGGCACTCACATTAATCTAAGGTGAAACAAAGCTTTCAGCTACAAACCAATCAAAATTTATAAAATAACATTAAATAATACCACATACATATGAAGAGCTGTCATATTATGTGTGTTTAAATATAATAACAATCTCGTGCAAATAAAGCAGTTTTGTGTTTTTAGTTTTGCATGTATAAATCATAATCCCACAGCTATTGTAATCAAAAGCATGAAGTTTCTGAGAAAAACTATTGCCAGAGGAAATTAGAAGCATATATTCCATTTTATATTTCTCTAAAAGGGCCTCTCTTGATCCAATTATGGACAATCTGGAGGATGAAAATCACTCAAACAAAACTGTTTTATTTTGTGGGTAAAAGCAGATATAAGAATAAAATATATGAGAATACATTCAAAGTCACTGAGAGTTAACTGAATTACTTAACACTTAATACAAATTAAGTAAAAATACACAATGCATACTTAATATTGATAAAGTGGAGTACATCTTTCCACAGACCTCACATTTATGTGGTGCTTTTATGGTTTTCTGAAAAATAAAATATAAACACATGGTTACAGTTAAATCCACTCAATGCACAGTCTTTAAAATCATACAATAATGAGTATGCAATTAGTACCATTTCGGTTCCAAATTATATTTAATTTCATAAAAAAACATAAGCACAAAATACAAGAATGAAAATGTACACCACCTATGATGTACCCATTATACTAAAATACAGTCAATATAAAAAGCAAGTTCTAAAACTTATTAAAATCATACAGAAAAACAACCAAAACTTCACTACAAATACTGGCCACATACCTTCCGCGGAACTTTGTTTATAGATTCCAGTGAGTCGCACACATACACTTTTTCCTTCTCCTTAATTTCATCCCCATCCTCTTCCTCCTCTACCTCCACTTTCAGGAAACCTAAGGCTTTTAGCATCTTCTCCTTTTTCTCATGCTCCACGAGTCTCCTAACGTGTTTTTCTGCATCACCTGCTTTTATCCCACTCTCCTTCAGACAGCTCTCAAGGAGGTCTAGGGCATTATCTGTGTGTCATAGGGGATTACACCAAGTCCATTAATATAGGGGAAAAATATGCTTAATACTATGCTGAATTTTATCATATTTCATTTCATTTTATCCTAATATAAAACTACCTCATTGCACAATCTAATACAAACTCAGACCATTCTCACACTGCAAATTCAACCCAGCATTTGGTTTATCATCCTTTGGCTCGTCTGCAAGTGTAGCCTCTACAGAACCACTAACAGAGGCAATGGGACCAACAGAATCAACTGTTTCATCGCATGTTTCCTGTGCTGCTGAAACCACCGAGGACGTGAGCTCGAACCCAGAGTTGGTTAAAGGGGGGAGACGTGGACCCAGAGGGGGGTGTTTTCTAGGTCGTCCCCTGCCTCGCTTTACAGGAAATGAGTCCTGCTGTCTGC
>NC_061846.1:3309244-3324244 GCF_019202785.1 Penaeus chinensis
TCAAATAACTATGTTATTTTTTGTTTCTGAAGCATATACATTGAGGATAAGTTTCTTAGGTTTATTTGCTCTATCGTTTACATATATTAGTAATTCTTTGCAGTACAGATGTATTTGCCAGAGATTAAGTCTCCAACTCCCCATCTCAAAATAATTAAACAATCAAAATAGCCATGACTGGGTGTGCCGTTCAGCCACTGCCCTATTCACCCTGGGAAACATTGCCTTTACCTTGGTATACATGGCAAGATAGAGGTGAAACTTGGAAGCACCAAGTTGACTTTGCGTAATCTTTTTACTTGATTTGTGGCATTACCATTTGTGTAATCTTATTTTTATTTGTAAAAGATCTGTTATTAATGTTTAGTCAAAATGTGTGATAATAGTTTTCAGTCACATTTTTTCCCCTTGCATTATTATTTTTTTTTTTTCCTTATTTCAGTATATATCATTTCACTTACTTTCTTATTTCTAATTCTAGTTCCAGATGATATCATCATGCGAGGTCAGGTAGTTTTGGACGAAGTGTCTGGTGATATCTGGCCAGATACTTTTAACTTGCAGTCCCTCAAGTCGGCAACAAAATTATCGTAAGTATATTCTTCCTTGTGTGAACAGTTTCCTAATTTTCTCTTTATTAGGTGGTAAAGGACAGTAGGACTTCCACTTGTAATATGTATTTCAATTGTTTAATAGTAACAAAGAAAGTTTCACTTATTGATTTTTATATCATGCAGATTGAGAATCACCATAACCTAATTGGACATGCCACATAGGGGAATATTTTTGAAATTACTCATTACCTAAATCCTAATCTCAGAAGTTTCATTTTATGATAGGAAATTTAGATTTAAAAGAAATAAAGAAATGGCAAAGGTGAGTGTCTTACTGTAATTTAGAAAGTATGATATAAGAAAATTATTAGTTTTTTCATCAGGTTTTCTATTTTTTTTCTTCAAAAATTGGTTAATGTTGTTAAACTAGGTTGTGAATTCTAAGCGGAAAATGAGAAAAAATCTATCATGTAGTTTTTCTGTAAGTACGATAAATGTCCACCTTTAACTTAAATTAAAATATTAGAAGAAAGAGAAATTTAAGTAAGTGTCAAATTCCAAAATACTTAAAAATTCAGTTTGATATTAATTTTTACTCCTAATCTGCTGAACTAGAGATAAAATGTTCCCTTATTTTACAGATGTTTGTTAGAGGTTATTGGCACTGGGGGAATACAGCCTTCAGCCCTGAGCAGCAACTCTAAATTCCTGGCCGTGGTCACCCAAGGGGAGGATGGCTCAAACAGACTCTTCATTATTCATCTTGAAGAGAAAAGGTGACCATTTATTATCTTATTAATTTATTTATTTAATTACATATTTGTTAATTTATCAGATTTTTCTTTCCTTGTATGATAAAACTAAGAATATGATTATGAATTTTCTTGATTTTTTTTCCACTTTTGTTTGCTTATGTGTTTTTCATTCATGTCCTTTAAAGGTCACTTAATAAGACAGTAGGTATCTGTATTATAATTATTATTGATTATTATTATTATTGATATATTATTATTGCTATTATTATAGTTATTGGTATGATTATTGTTGTTGCCATTATTTTTTTATTATTATTACTGTTATTAGATTTATTAGTTCTATTATTGTTGTTGTTATTGTTACTGATTTTAAGATGCAGTTGAATAAGATTTGACAGACAAGAATATAAAACATTAATTATTTTTCAGATACTTTTTCCTCTCCTTCTTTCTCTTTTGAGGCAGAACATACATATATCTATCAGCATATTCAAATATTAATCCATGTTTGTGTGTATTTATGTAAAATGGTTGTTTTTTATCAAATTAATTGATAACATTTTGACTTTTTAATGGATATAATTTATAAGATTATGAATACCAGCAATAGGAAACATATTTAAGCATCACATCTTGATATCATTTAATGCAAAAAACATCATATGTGTATGCATTTCCTTTCCATTCTCACAGGTTTTACTTACTGAAGAGGATGGCAAAACCTTGCACTGCCTTGATATTTCATCCATATATGGAAAACATGCTTTTTCTTGCTACTGCTGCAACTAAGATTTATAGAATTAATGCTGGTAAGTTCTTTATTTAGTGTTCATGATATCCAAATATGTATTTTTGGTCATGTCATAAATATGTTTACTTTTTACACAGTTCTCTTCTTTAAGCAACTTTAGCAAGGCTTATGGCTTTCTTCCTTTCTTTCTTTTTTCCCAACCCCATAATTAGATTGCTCCTCTATCCCTCCTCATTCTTCCTCATTCACACATTCTTTTTCTTCCTCCCACCTCTCCCACCTCTTCTCTTTTATCTACCTGTCTTCTCCCATCTTCTTCTCCCCTGTTGATCCCCCACTTGCAAATTTGCAAATAAAATCTCATAATCAAATATCTATCCCTCCCCCACCTCCTCACATGCATTCTTCATCCCTCTTGCCTCCCACTTCTCCCCCTTTCCCCTTCTCTCCCTCTTACTCTCACTCTCTCACACAGATGACGGCAGTGTGGTGATCATGGAGGGACACACATCACCTGTAAAGGGAATTCACTCAGGTTCTCGGTCGCCACTTGTGCTTAGCTACAACACTGACGAGGTCTTCTTGTGGTCGTGGCCATCCCTCACCCTTACCAACAAGCTGCGGCTGGAAGACAGGGTGGCTGTGGTCTGGGTAGGGTGTTTAGCATTACAAAGTTTTGAGACAGACAGACAGACAGACAACGAAGAAAAGAGAGAGGGAGAGGGAGAAGGAGAGAGGGAGAGGGAGAAGGAGAAAGAGAATGAGAGGGAGAGGGAGAATGAGAATGAGAGAGGGAGAGGGAGAGGGAGAATGAGAATGAGAGAGGGTGAGGGAAAAGGAGAATGAGAGAGGGAGAGGGAGAGGGAGAAGGAGAGAGGGAGAGGGAGAAGGAGAAGGAGGGAGGGAGAGGGAGAAGGAGAATAAGAGAGGGAGAAGGAGAAGGAGAAGGAGAGAGGGAAAGGGAGAAGGAGAGAAGGAGAGAGGAAGAAGGAGAGAGGGAGAGGAAGAAGGAGAAGGAGAGAGGGAGAGGAAGAAGGAGAAGGAGAGAAGGAGAAGGAGAGAGGGAGAGGGAGAGGGAGAGGGGGAAGGAGAAGGAAAGAGGGAGAAGAAGAAGAAGAGAGGGAAAAGGAGAAGGAGAGAGGGAGAAGGAGAAGGAGAGAGGGAGAGAGAGAAGGAGAAGGAGAAGGAGAGAGGGAGAAAGAGAAGGAGAGAGGGAGAAGGAAAAGGAGAGAGGGAGAAGGAAAAGGAGAAAGGGAAAAGAAGAAGGAGAAGGAGAAAGGGAAAAGAAGAAGGAGAGAGGAAGAACGAGAAGGAGAAGGAGAGAGGGAGAGGGAGAAAGAGAAGGAGAGAGGGGGAGGGAGAAAGAGAAGGAGAAGGAGAGAGGGAGAGGGAGAAGGAGAAGGAGAGAGGGGGAGGGAGAAAGAGAAGGAGAAGGAGAGAGGGAGAGGGAGAAGGAGAAGGAAATGGAGAGAGGGAGAGGGAGAAGGAGAAGGAGAGAGGGAGAAATAGGAGAATGAGAGAGGGAGATGGAGAAGGAGAAAGAGAGAGGGAGAAGGAGAAGGAGAGAGGGAGAGGGAAAAGGAAAAGGAGAATGAGAGAGAGGGATAGGGAGAATGAGGGAGGGAGGGAGGAAGGGAGGGAGGGAGGGAGGGAGGGAGGAAGGGAGGGAGGGAGGGAGGGAGGGAGGAAGGGAGGGAGGAAGGGAGGGAGGGAGGAAGGGAGGGAGGAAGGGAGGGAGGGAGGGAGGGAGGAAGGGAGGGAGGAAGGGAGGGAGGGAGGGAGGAAGGGAGGGAGGAAGGGAGGGAGGGAGGAAGGGAGGGAGGGAGGAAGGAAGGAAAGAAGGAAAGAAGGAAGGAAGGAAGGAAGGAAGAGAGAGAGAGAGAGAGAGAGAGAGAGAGAGAGAGAGAGAGAGAGAGAGAGAGAGAGAGAGAGAGAGAGAGAGAGAGAGAGAGAGAGAGAGAGAGAGAGAGAGGGAGAGGGGGAGAGAGGGAGAGAGGGAGAGAGGGAGAGGGGGAGAGAGGGAGAGGGGGAGAGAGGGAGAGAGGGAGAGGGGGAGAGAGGGAGAGGGGGAGAGAGGGAGAGAGGGAGAGGGGGAGAGAGGGAGAGAGGGAGAGGGGGAGAGAGGGAGAGAGGGAGAGGGGGAGAGAGGGAGAGGGGGAGAGAGGGAGAGAGGGAGAGAGGGAGAGGGGGAGAGAGGGAGAGAGGGAGAGGGAGAGAGAGAGAAAAGGAGAGAGAAAGAGAGAGAAAAGGAGTGAGAAAGAGAGAGAGAAGGAGAGAGAGAAGGAGAGAGAGGGAGAGAGAGAGAGAGAGAGAGAGAGAGAGAGAGAGAGAGAGAGAGAGAGAGAGAGAGGGAGAGGGAGAGGGAGAGGGAGAGGGAGAGAGAGAGGGAGAGAGAGGGAGAGAGAGGGAGAGAGGGAGAGAGGGAGAGAGGGAGAGAGGGAGAGAGGGAGAGAGGGAGAGAGGGAGAGAGGGAGAGAGAGAGAGAGAGAGAGAGAGAGAGAGAGAGAGAGAGAGAGAGAGAGAGAGAGAGAGAGAGAGAGAGAGAGAGAGAGAGAAAAGGAGAGAGAAAGAGAGAGAAAAGGAGTGAGAAAGAGAGAGAAAAGGAGAGAGAGAAGGAGAGAGAGAAGGAGAGAGAGAAGGAGAGAGAGAAGGAGAGAGGGAGAGAGGGAGAGAGGGAGAGAGGGAGAGAGGGAGAGAGGGAGAGAGAGAGAGAGAGAGAGAGAGAGAGAGAGAGAGAGAGAGAGAGAGAGAGAGAGAGAGAGAGAGAGAGAGAGAGAGAGAGAGAGAGAGAGAGGGAGAGAGGGAGAGAGGGAGAGAGGGAGAGAGGGAGAGAGGGAGAGAGGGAGAGAGGGAGAGAGGGAGAGAGAGAGAGAGAGAGAGAGAGAGAGAGAGAGAGAGAGAGAGAGAGAGAGAGAGAGAGAGAGAGAGAGAGAGAAGGAGAGAGAGAGAGACCAGACTAGACAAGATAGAGCAAAAGAGAGGAAGCCTTTATGCATTTAGTTTTGGTTAGGCTTGTATTCTGTCAAATACTGGAGTGTTTTGAAATTAGTCTGATTCAGAATACCAGTAATTTAGTATGTTCATTGTTATGCTACATTTGACTCATTAACTTATTAATTTATGTGAGACCTGAGATAAGAACATTATTATCCATATATTCTATTTCCCATGTAGGCAGGACACGTTTGGCAGCGGGATGAGCTGGTCGTGTGCTTCATTAATGGCAGCCTGCTTCTCTGGCCTAGCCAAGACCTCTCTACACAGAGAACCATTGAACCTCCAAGTGGACTTGATTTTGATTTTACTGCCTTTGCGCTCTCAAGGTGAGGAACTACCTTTTGGCTGAGTGAAGATGGTGGTATTAGAGTTTGTTTTATTGTTGTCTTTAATTTTTGCTTTCTTGTTATGAGTTTTATGTACACATGATGTTTTTGCTGGGTTCTTCTTTCCTTTCTTCCCTCTATATCTTCTTTTCCTGTCTTTTATTTTCCACATCTTGTGTGTCATTAAAATGCATTGTTATGTTACTATTTCAAGGTGTCATTGTTAGATCTTTGCTATGTTCCAATGTTATATCCTACTTTATATCTGAATAGATCATTCATCACAGGAGCTGATAAATTATTACCAGATGCAATCATTTGTTCATATTTATTTAATAAGCATATTTTGGCATCTTAGTGTCTATTGCAAAATCGTATCACTCTTAGCAGAAAGAAGCATTTTATATAGATTCAACATAAACT
Organism: Penaeus chinensis; assembly: GCF_019202785.1. NCBI lineage: Eukaryota > Metazoa > Arthropoda > Malacostraca > Decapoda > Penaeidae > Penaeus > Penaeus chinensis. Next base: position 3,315,051 of record NC_061846.1, read on the forward strand.
GAACTTGTAGCTGTTTGCATAATGACACATATAATGAAATGCTTCTTTGGCAGAGTAAATAATAGTTGATATGGACAGGCTTTCAGACAGTAATATAACATTATATTACTTATGTGATCATTTATACACAGGGTTTAATATTAATGTATGAGATGTGTATGACTTGTGTATTTTATAACTGTTTCGATAGACTACCTTTTTCTGGGTATCTCCTTTTTACATGTCATAAAATCACAGAGATTATAAAAAGAAATGAATCAGACAGTTTATTTCATACACTTCATAGTCGTCATTTTATTAGCATGTGTAGTTAATGAGATTGTACATGTTTTTAATGATAAAAAAAAATATGAAAATTTGTTTTTAGTAAGAGTGATATAGTAGTTTCAGAATCAACACTACAATTCTCTTACCAAAATAATGAATGATTCAAAACCTTTATTCACAGCCCTTGTAATTTAGTTGGATTCTAATGTACAATTTTTATCCAACACACATTTGTATTACCTCCACATCAACACAAAGTTATACCTGTTAGCTTATGTCTTCATTTAATGACAGTGTACATAGCATATAATGAGGAAAGCACATTACTTTCTGCTTACATTAGTGTAATGAGTATAAGCTGCAGAGTTCAGAAAACAGTGTATTTTATTTATTTATAAAATTGTTTGTCCCATCACTTTTAGACATAAGCAAAATTCCTACAACATCTGTATATATGTTTTTCCCCCACAGTCATTCATTAATTCCTCTATGTCAAGGTTTGTAAGGCCTCTTTTTTAGAGATTTAAGTTTTTTTCCTATTATATTAACTTATTGGCACCAGGTACATGCACTGTTCACTGTAATTTTGCTTAAAAAAAAAAAAAAAAAAAAAAATATATATATATAGTTATATATATATATATATATATATATATATATATATTTATATTTATATTTATATATATATATATATATATATATATATATATATATATATACACACACACACATATATATTATGTCTTCAGAAGTGCTTAGTCACCAAAGATTCATTTATTAGGTATACCTGACTTGCTTCCTTGATGCCAGAAATGGCATCAAGTAGGCCTAGTATTTGACACTGTGGCAAATAAGGGGTTGTAGAGCTATCTGTGTATCATCAGAGTTGATTAACATAATCATAGTGAATATTACATGTATATGTGGATTCCTGGCATCAACTGGTTACTATCTCCATGTTGAATTAGGGATGTCCCCTACTTCTGCCATATATATTTACATAATTCATTGGCTTTGTCCGGTTTCCCTCTTGTAAATGCTTCCTCTTTGTAGGTAGATGTCTCTTTGATTCATTATTGTACCATTTGAATCCTAATCTTTATCATCAGTTGGATTAGATCTAGACTAGTTCTTATGTACCCCTCATCTCCACAGACATGCAAAGATGAACTCCAATAAGGATTATATTAGGAAGGGTTTCCTATTGTACATATATGTAGCTTGAACTAGAGTTTAGACTGTGTACTAGATTTTTCTTTTATGCTCATTATAAATGCATGATTTTGTACTTGTGAAACTCATTTTGTTTTCTCAGTCTTTCGTTTTGAATACCTGGCTGTATAAAGGGGACAGCCTTTGCCTAGCCTTTAAGAGTTGTAGTCACAATGTATTTTTTATATATTTATGTACTGTAGATATGATTTTATGTATCAACAGTGTTTTCAGGACCTTGAACTAAAACTATGTAACAGTAGCAGTAATAGAATAGATAATAATAATATTTCCATGCAGTTGTGAGAGAAGATTCTAAGACCTTAAATACATCATTGTATATATATTTCTGCTTTAACTGACAACAATTATACAAGCATATCCAGGGAAGGCCCGTATGCAGGATCTAACAGTGTAATGGTTGCATTTAAGTGAAAATACATAAATACATTTTAATAAATAAATACATAGATAAATTTTGATAAATGAATACATAAATAAATTTTAATAAATAAATACATAAATAAATTTTAATAAATAAATACATAAATATATTTTAATAAATAAATACATAAATAAATTTTAACCCCACCCCATAAAAAGAAGAAAAAAAGTAAGAATGACTTATTGCCACACCATGCAATCAGAAAATATTTTTCACAATTGATGTGAAAAAGAAAATGCTTGCATAAGTGAGGCTTTTGGTTTACCCTGTTTATAGCTGATCTGTGTAAACAATGGAAGACACAGTTATCTATTTTTAGCACTCAAAAACAGACAAACACTCTCATTCTTCATTGACCATCTTTCTATTGCGCACACACAGTGGGGGGGAGTGGCTTGTTGGAGGGGGGAAGAGCCACCTGATGGTGACCTACTCCCTGGTGGGCCGTCGGGTCTCGCAGGTCGTGCAGCTGCCCTCCTCATGCAACAGTGTCTACCAGGCCATCTTCCTGCCGCCAGTGCATCCCAGGTTTTGTCAAGTGAGGTGCCATTTAGTTTGCCTTTAAGAGGTTTTTGAGTTGAATGGGGTGGGGACTGGGGTTTCTTGGGAAAGGTTGGGAGGGAGGGGAAAGTGAGTGTTGAGATTGTCTATGGAATGTGTGTGTGTGTGTGGGTGGGTGTGGGTGTGGGTGTGGGTGTGTGGGTGTGTGTGTGTGTGTGTTTGTGTGTGGGTGTGGTTATTTGTGGGTGGTTATACATTTGAATTACCATAACAAAAGTATTCGCCAGAAAAAAAAAATATTATATTTTTTCTACTCCTATTTTTATTGCAGGTGTTGGCCATTTTAAACACAACAGGAGTGCTTAACATCATTGACTTCACAAGCATGACAAAGCTCAAGACAGTTCGATCTCAGAGGTTCAATATTGGTAAGTGAACATTGGTGTTTTACCTTTATATTGAGGCTGATTATCCTATAATTGTGAATTACTGGATACTGGAAATTTAGATTTCAAATTCATTGATGCAAATTTTCTATAAAGTATATATAAAAGTCATTATAATATATTATTTATGCCATCCACACAGGGAAAACTTTAAATTTATGGACTATCTTAAACAATCAAATCTTAATGTTGTCATGGCAGGCGCGCGCACACACACACACACACACACACACACACACACACACAGATAGAGAGAGAGGCTGCTTGCAGCTACACTGACCTCAAGAAGGCATTTGACTCAGTGCATCACAAATCACTATTGGAGATCCTGAGACTTGGGGTACTTCTGACACAGATTATTGGATTAATAGCAAGCCAGTACACTGGTACGGAAAGTGCTGTAAAGTGTGGTGGGGGCCTGTTGCAATTCTTCCCTGTAAACACTGGGCAATATCATGGTGATGGACCTTGACTCTACTGATGATGTTGCTATCTAATCAAAGTATCTGTAATCTATGGTTGTAGCTCAAAATGCATTCAGCAATGATGCAAAGCCCTTGGGTCAAGAGGTCTCCTGGACCAAGACCAAGATCCAGGATTTTGGGAGCCTGTTAGGCCAATCTGTTTAGTTGATACATGCTTGCTGAGAGAATGTGAAGTCACAGAGAGCTTTACATACCTTGGTAGCACAGTCCATGTCTCTGGGCTGTCAGACCAGGAAATCAGTAAACAGATTGGTCTGGCAGCAGTAGCTCTGAACTCTGTCAACAAGAGTATTTAGATATGCTGTTACTAGTGCAGAGGGAATGAGCTATATGTCGCCAAGGCCTTGATACTGTCAGTTTTGCTGTATGTAAGTGAAGTGTGGATGCTATCTAGTGCCTTGGAGTTGCACAGTGAGACTGGCATAGGACATGTTGCTTGCATAATCTGGAACTGCCAACTCAGGCTGTACCATCACCTATCTCTTTTCCCTGTGGATGACCTTGCCCATAAGGTTGTGTCTTCATGAGACAATCCTGGGATGACCTAGGAAGATTGACCAGACCTGTTGTGAGGAGCTAGAGATGGGCTCCAAGAGCTTGCCTGGCAGCTCACCATGAGGGACCCCCATGACTGGAAACGAAAGATGTTGGCATTAGCTCCATTGATTGATTGATGATTGCCCCCAAGAAAATATTGATTATAAAAATAAAAAGGAATAAAAGAATCCCTCTCTTCCTACAAGATTCAGTCAGTGTGAGTGAAGACGGCAACTTCTTGGCAGTGTCGTATGCCAACAGCATCACAAAGATGTACCCAGTCAGTGCCCTCTTTCCTGACGATCCTAAGAATGCTGAACTCCGCAACATTAAGAAGAGGGACGTTGAGTTCAAGATCATCGAAAAGATGGAAGTGCCTGAGAGGAAGGAGGAAGAGGGAGAGAAAGATAGGAAGAAACAGGAAAAACACAAGGAGTTAAAGGTTTTGTTTAAAAAAAAAAAAAAAAAAAATTCTTTTTTCTTTTCTTTTTCTCTTTAGTCTGATTATTTCAAATTTCCTATTTTCTTTGCCCTTTTCTGTTTTTTTTTTTTTCTTCTTCTTCTTCTTCTTCTTCTTCTTCTTCTTCTTCTTCTTCTTCTTCCTCCTTGATCCATGGTATATGTATATATTTTGTAGCTGTAACTTAAAATTCAAATATACTCTGTACCCTATAATACACCCAAACCCCTTTTAATCTCTTTGTACCTCCGCAGGAACTACTAGACAGGAATAAATGGTATCCTATCCTTGCGGAATTCAAATCATACCCTGAAAAGTACCGAAGCCTAATCTGGGTGTCCATGCTAGAGTTACCACGCAACTACCTTGTGTTCAGCACGCTGCTCGACAAGGGGATGCACTCAGCCTTCGAAGGGTTAAAGGAGGTGCTCAAGCTATCCGACGGATCGTTACTGAAGACTCTTCAGGGGTGACTAAAGAATAGTTTCAGTTTTTCTCACAAGTTTTAATTTCATTATTTTAACATTTGATTTTTCTTTTCTTTTTTTTTTTCTTTTTTTCTACTTCTTTCCTCTTTGTCTTCTGCCCTCTTTCTATGCTTCGTTCTTTCTCTCTCAGTATCTGTATCTCAGGCTGAGTTTTACATTGCATCTCTTGATTGACAAATAAAGTAGTGATAAATAATGTCTCTAAACAACTAAGGGAAGAATATGCCAGAACCCCTTTCATTTTATTATATTTTCCTGTCCTCCATCACATTATCCACATATTTTTCCCCAGTAAATTTTAAAGAATAATAATAATAAAATCTTATTTTTAGAAATGAGAAAAGAAAAATTAATGACTCTAAGGAATCTTTCCCAACAGCACACTGTCCTGCTTGGCTCACTGGGCTCCTTTCCTGTCGAGCGTAGAGTACTTGCCGGAGCTCATCTTCCCCTTCGTCAAGTTCTTCCATAGCAACCGGCTGCTGTGTTTTGAGGTTTCTGTGACATTCATCTGTAAGTTTCTGTGTGTGTGTGGAATTGCATTTTTGTTGGGTTTGTTGTTAATGGTGTGTTGTCATGGTTGTTTCAACCATTGTCATGTCTGTTAGTATGCTGGCTATCAACACTGAGCAGTGCCTTGTCATTAAGTTGGTGTTTTTTTTTGTTTTTTTTTTCAATGATTCTCATTAAAGAAGTGTTACTTCCTTCTGCAAATCAAACCATAAAAGAGCCTGATTTCCTTTCATTGTCCAGTGAACTGGTGTCGCTTATGGTTTGAATTTTGGCCTAAACCAAGTGTCACTGTCTTGACTGTGATTGAACGATTGATCTGCGAGAAAGACCCAGTCTTACTTGCACACTTAATGAAACTTCAAGTCACAGCTGAAGATTACGCCTGGTCATTACTTACAAATGCCTTCTCTCGGGTATGTCTTTTTCTTTTCTTCTCTCTGAATTTTTTGTATATTTCCTAATGCATACAATTTAAAAAAATTGCCATACCTTATCCATTTTCTTCTAGCTTTAGCAAATTTAATCCTCCAAAATCTCACCTAAAAATAGGTTCTTTCCAATGAAGACTGGTTAGTACTTTGGGACCACATTCTCTCCAACCCGCCTTCATTCCTGCCCTGTGTCGCAGCGGCATTTACAATCAAATCACGCCACACTCTAATGACCTGTGAGGATGCCCAGGATGTGAAGGTATCCCATATGCAATGGGGTTCTTAAATTGATATTGTCTAATGATTATGAAATATAATGATGTATTATTTGCTTATCTCTATTCTAGTTTATGGAAGATAATAGCATATTATTATTTGCTTCTTCACTTACATCCTTTCACAGAACTATTACAGCCAAGAAGCCTGGATTTCAGTTAAGCACATCATCGATAAAGCGTACTTCATATACCAGAACTGTAGTCCTGAGACCCTTCCCAAGGAACTCTTTGGAGAACTTAAGCCAATGCCCAAAGGAGGCCTGCCCATCTTCAACATTGGGCCAAGGGATGCTCGCGAAGAAGAGGTTAGGAAATTGATCAATTGATGCCACCCTGGCATGACATGTCATGTTCACTATTATTGTTATTATTATTGTTATTATTATTGTTATTATTATTGTCATTATTATTGTTATTATTATTATTATTGTTATTATTATTATTGTTATTATTATTATTGTTATTATTATTATTATTATTATTATTATTATTATTATTATTATTATTATTATTATTATTATTATTATTGTTATAGCAAATTATTAATACTTTTTCATCATGATAATTATTATATGATAATCATAATTATTATTATTACTTTTATGGTATGTGCTTTTTCAGGCTTGAGTTAGATTACATTAAATAAATTGAGCAAGCCTAGGTATAAACACATAAGATTATATATAGTTTGACTATGTCAGAGTTTGAGTATATATAGCTTGGCATTGGTTTTAATCAATAGTGATTTGATTACAATTAATTATAAGTTAGGCTAGACTTGGTTTAGCTTATGTTTGATTAGGATTTGGTCATACTAGAAAAGATTATATTAAATTAAAAGAAGCTAGAGTAGATTAAGTTTGGTTAGATTAGGTTAAGGGTAGATTAATGTTGGCTAGGCTGGGTTGAAACTGGGTTAAGATTACATTCAGTTATGTTTGAACAAGTGTGATTTGGATAGAATAGACGAGTTTTGAATGGATGAGACTAGGTTAGAATAGGCCAGAAATTAATTTAGAAGAGGGGAGATTAGCTTAGAAGATGAGTTTAGATTAAAGTATTGAGATTAGGTTAAAATAGGTGAAATTGGGTTAGAATAAGTTTGATTAGGGTTTGAATAGGTTTGATTAGGACAGAACAGGTTGGAATAGGGTAGAATAGGTGAGACTAGCTTTGAATATGTTAAATCAAATTGGAATAGATGAAATTAGGTTAGAATTGATGAACTTAGATGAATTAAGTCTAGGTCAGTGTTAGGTGAGTCCATGTTAGAATTAGGGTAATCCTGGCCAGGTTATATTTGAGGTAGGCCAGACTAGGTTATATTTGAGGTAGGCCAGACTAGGTTATATTTGTGGTAGGCCAGGCTAGGTTATATTTGAGGTAGGCCAGGCTAGGTTATATTTGAGGTAGGCCAGGCTAGGTTATATTTGAGGTAGGCCAGGCTAGGTTATATTTGAGGTAGGCCAGGCTAGGTTATATTTGAGGTAGGCCAGGCTAGGTTATATTTGAGGTAGGCCAGGCTAGGTTATATTTGAGGTAGGCCAGGCTAGGTTATATTTGAGGTAGGCCAGACTAGGTTATATTTGAGGTAGGCCAGGCTAAGTTAAGCCAGGGTGATCTCAAACATGGGTGAATATGTTTGCATTGGAACTGTTTGGCAAAAAAGTATTTATTCTTATTCCTTAAGGATTAATTGAAATATTATTGAAGTTACCTCCGTCAAGTTAACTGCTAATTTGTGATTATCTAGATTCTTCAGTAGACGAAGTATAAAGATTTTTCTTCATGGAATCATCCCCCTTTATCTTGTTCTCTCACATTATCAACATTCTCAAACACTTTGTCATTCTGATCTTCCAGAGAGGTAAGGTAGAGAGGAAACTGCGCAATTTAAGCCTGAGGACAGAGGCCCTGAAGCGTAATCAGAGTAAAGCTACTGAGGATACATCACGTCTGGCTGAAAAAGAGGAAATGGGTGAGGCTATTTGTGCTCTTTGTTGCTTTGCATTATGTTCCTGATATGACTTGATTATTTGAGATAATATTGTCTTTCTGTCTATCCTTTTTCCTATTCCCTCACCACCGCTCTCTTTCTTTCCTTCCTTCCTCCCTTCCTCCCTTCCTTCCTTCCTTCCTTCCTTCCTCCCTTCCTCCCTTCCTCCCTTCCTCCCTTCCTCCCTTCCTCCCTTCCTCCCTTCCTCCCTTCCTCCCTTCCTCCCTTCCTCCCTCCCTCCCTCCCTCCCTCCCTCCCTCCCTCCCTCCCTCCCTCCCTCCCTCCCTCCCTCCCTCTTATTACCATTCCTCTTTTTCCTCAATTTTTTCTCCTATTCCTTTCTCTTATTGTGCTCTTCCTCTCCCTTGCCCCTCCACCTAAATTCACATCATCCCATTCCAGTATATACAATTGGAAGGAAAGACCTCGAAAAGCAAGAGGAGGAGTGTCTCAACAGCATTCTCAACTTGCGGAAAAGGCATCTTGCAACAGCAGAACTCGATGCATCTTAGGCCTGTGTTGCATTAGATTAGTGGTAGCCTCCTGAAGTGAGATTTGACCTGTGATTCACAATTAGGGGAATTTTATGGTCTTGTGTGTATGTGTGATGTATACTAGGATTAGTTTTTAAATAACGTGTATATAAACTCTATGTACATATGTATAATGTTTTACATCAAGGATATGGTTTAATGTGCAATTCACAAATATGTTGTGTAAGTTTCTACACGAGTCATAAAGAAAAATGAGACATGTATCTTGATGTAAATATTTTGCTATTACAATAGATTTCAGTTTTTATATTTAGCTTCAGAATAGATTCCAGAAGTATTAAATGTTAATCCATTTATATTGCAATATATATTTCAGTTCCTGTGAAATATTTTGTTTTAAATAAATAGCTGCACAAAGCCCTTCTCTCTTTTTTCAGATCTATTCTTCCTTGGAAATAGATTTACTCTTAAGATTCATAAGAGGTATTAAAAATTCTTCCAGAAATTCAAAATGGAAATAATTGACAAGATTACTATTTTAATAAACCCTGTTATTGGTGCACTCTTTTAGTTTGTTTTTTTAGTAGGTTACATGCCTTAAAATTGTCACTCATGACAAGCATATTTGTGCAGTGTACTGT
>NC_061846.1:3331744-3334244 GCF_019202785.1 Penaeus chinensis
CAGTAGAAACATATAACTGACACCCTACAGGTAGTGTCACTTATGAGACAACAGAGTACATATTAAATCACTTTTTTCTTTACATAGAAAGACACTTCACACTAAAGTCAGAAGACTTTACAATAAGCGGATCATTCCATTCATATGAAACTTTTAATGAGAACTATGTACAGCTAATGTGGAATGACACAACAAGCACCCTTTCAAAAAACTTTGCTTTCTTTACTTTGAAGGAAAATCATTACCATCATCATACCATTAACATAGAACAAAAAAATATCATGAAACAATTATTATGCCAGTATCATGCATTTAAGAAAGCAGATTTACAATAATTGAATAAAGATACTTTCTCTCTCCTACAATATCACAAATGGATATAATGAAAAATGAAAAGTAAATTCACCAATCATCAATAGTTATATTTTCTATCTGGCATATACATTCCTAAGCAAATCAAGCAACATATGCAACCCTTGCCACAGTATTTTCAGATAGTACACAGAGAGTAAATTAATGACTATTGCTTCACATAAGTTGCTTTAGTTTCATGCTATTTCACAAATGCATGCTTCATTATAAAGTTCCATGCATGCAGTATAATGTGCAACACACTATTTCTCTCTCCTCATAGAGAAGAGTACACTTATTACAGTACATGGTACATATTACAACCACATTTGAATAATGCTACCTCTAATTCACACTACTATTTGTCACTGTTGTCCTATGTCCTGATCAACCACTGGACTTCTACGTGATCTAATCACAAATATTTGGTTATTTTCATTGGGATTATTAACCCTTCCTATGCCCTCTTCCTCCTGAACACCTTCATGATCTTCCACCGGGTTTTGCTGATTCTGGTTGCTTTCCCCTTCCTGTTGGTTCTGGCAGGGCCTTGCCAAAGGAAGGGAGATGACAGCCTCTCCCACCTCATTATCTATCACAACCTCCCTGTTTCCACCATTCATATTTTCCCCCAATATAACATCAATCTCACGCTCACCCCATACAGGTAGTTCCTCAGCGTCGACATTTTCATCACGCTGGTGCCCATGGATATCCTGCTCTTGGGCCCTTTCTGTCTCCTCATTTCCCCCTTGGTTCCCCTCTCCTTCCCCTTCCCCTCTCAAGCCATCCTTCTCTTCGGTTCTATACAACGTCTCATGACACAAAGGACAGGAATCCTGCACATACAACCATTTCCGCAGACAAACACTATGGAAGTAGTGATTGCACTTGGTTATCTTAGCACTGTGCAAACCCTGGAAGCATATTGCACACACATCATCATGATTCTCTAGCTGCTCCTGCGTAGCCTCTGGCAGAGAGTTGATCTTGTTGACAGCTGTTCGGCGCTTCATGAAAACAGTCCAGCCATTTCTTGCTTCACACCATATGTTGAAGTATGCATGGATGCACATCATGAAGGCACGAATTGAACCTCCAGACTCAAACACATATATCCAAGCACCATTGAAGAACAGGAGGATTCCAAATACAAACTCTACACTGTTACCAAAAGCCCGGATGTAGTAAACATAATCATCTAGCTTCTCCCAGAAAGTACTACGGTAGGCATCTACAAGGAACAAGGCATAAATGAGCAGCGAGACCAGAGTCTTCACAATAACCTGAATGGAGAAGGCAGAGACAGCCAGCAGCCACGTAGAGAGAGGGTAGAATGACCACAGGACAAACAGTAGAACCACAGGGAAGAAGATCAGCATGGAGCATACGACAAGGGCACGAACATGGCGGTACAAGGCAGGGTTGCGGGAAGCACTGAGGGACATCAGCACTGGGTTGACCATGTTGTGAATGAAGTGCAACATGGCTGTGAAGAGCAGACAAAAGTTTCTGCAGAGGCGAACGAATCTCTTCTCACCTTCCATTACTGTCAAGCCACTCTGTTCAGCCAGAATAAAGAATAAGATAGCACACACAGTGCCCATGCTCCTTTCATCATCTTCCACAGTCAGAAGAATCATCTGGAACACCACACCAACATAATGGCTCACATATGACACTATGCTAGTCATACCCAGCAGAGCCACAGCAGTTTCACAGCCCTGCGTCATAACTGCTTTGAAGATAACATACACAGCCGGCATATCCAAGGCCCAGAGAGACTGATATTCCCCATGGACATACATGAACTCCCCCAAGAGTGTGACCAAGTGGTGAGCTACGCGAATCATCCAAAATGTCCTTAGTACATTAGGGACATTTAGCCTGACCCACTCTGACTCGAGGAGTGAGTGGAGGCCAAAGTCCCTCATGACCCTTCGGGCATACTGATACCCCTCTACAACCACTTGGAAGCACTTGAGGAGGTTTGTGGCAACAGTGTACTTAACCACTGCCAGAGGGAGGAGGGCTGCCACCACTGGAACTGTGGACAGGACTTGACTAGGGAGGGAGAGAAGCATTGACAGTGTGGGCAAGAGAAATGACATAATAACGAGCTTGTGCAGGAAGGGATGTTGGGGGCCCG
>NC_061846.1:3336744-3351744 GCF_019202785.1 Penaeus chinensis
TATAATAAAGTTAATATAATCAACAAGTGCTAATCTGTGAAAAGTACTATTTGATCGATAGGATGCAGTCTTTATGCAACAGAGTAAGTAATGAGTGAGATTATGCAACTTGGGTGCCTTGCAGTTTGCAGTGATGATATGAAACAGGTTTTACATCCAAAACTGCATCCTGTACATATTGCATATTGTACTGATATCCTATGCGTAGCCTAGTTAATGTAACCTGTTGTCTCTGAGACAGCTCGTGATAGATTTTATAAGGTTTGTCTAAATATAGTCTTGTAATGCCAGATAGTACCATGTCCATACCTGACCCTCATAATCTCTAAGACAGTTGATAACTCGTTTTTTTCATTTGATTGAGAGATAGCGGTATTACATAATATGGATCTTCATGGGAAAGTGCTAACCTGACTAATTGATCAGCCCTGTCACATAGTGATATTCCTATATGAGAGAATATTCACTATAGTGACACTTGAGTACCCCGTTCTGATAGTTTAGAAATTTGGTGAAAGATATTCCTAGTTACCATATTTTCTGGATTAAATGCAGTAAGCTTGTGGAGAGCGCCTTGGCTGTCTGTAAAGACAGCCAGGTGTAGCTGCTGCTCACTACCTTTCTTAATGGCATGATAGATAGCAACTGACTCGGCATCAGTTGAGCGTGTCCAGTTGAAAATGCACACATGTTCTTCAAGATCTATATCAGGAATTAGCACACCAATCCCTGTTGCTCCATGAAGATCAGTGGAGGCATCACAGTAGATTGCAAGTGGGGGCATACCATGAGGGGGATTTAGAATGCCATCTATATATTTCAAGTAGTGAGCTTTTAGTTCCATTGTAGAAGTCATAGATTTAGACCCTATTAGTTTATCAATATAAGCATGTTCTGAGCCAAGGAGCAGCAATTACTGTATCTGAAATATTAAGCACTTCGTTGTTCCATACATTGAAGAACATGATAGTATGAGCAGTTTTAGTTTTCCATTCTAAGTTGGACTGTATGATATTGGAGTATCGATGCCAGGCATGTCTAACTCTATAATTTATCTCATTTGATAGGATATTGGAGATTTGTGGTCTGGGTTGAAGCTGCAGGAGTCTGATGCCAAGTATGGTGTTAACTTGGATGACACGACTGTGAATAGAGGGGAGGTCTAACTCTTACCTCATGACGAGAGCTTTAGCAGTTACTGGGCATCCAAGTATAATTCTCATGGCCTTGTTCTGTAAACTTCAAGGGGTTTGAGGGCACTCGGTGGCAGCATACTTAGAACAGGGCTTGCATAGTCTATCATTGACCTAACAAGGGATATATCTATCAACCTTAGGACTCTCAGGGAGGCACCTACATAGCTGTTACTTATGTATTGCAATGGTCTTAAACGCTCAAGGCAACGTTCCTTGATGTTTTGAACAATATCCTTGGCAAAGCGTGAGTTGTGGGACATGAGGTGGGGAGCAGTCACCATAACACCAAGATATTTCTAGGTGTCAGTTCTTGCAATATTTTGTCCACTTAACCTTGGAATGTAAGGTAGTTCACGAGATCTGGAAATATGCTTAGTTTTGATTGGGTTGATTATGAGACCAAGGGAGGCACACTTTTTGCTGAACCTCTGTAGAACATAATCCCCCCTATCAAATACCTGAATAAGAATGTCATCAGAATAGGATGTGATGCTGCATAGGTTTCCTAACTCATCATTGAGCTTGCAAAGAGAGTGCATAAGTATATTAAACAGTGTAGGGAACAATACCCTCCTTGTGGAGTGCCTAATTCCAATTTGCCATAAGGACTATAGATGCCTTGATACCACACTTTTGCTCTTGCCCTTAACTTCTAAAAGAGTTAGTTCATGGAGGATTGCAGTAGGGGAGGCACTGTCGAATGCTCCCTTAAAATCTATGACATAAGAAGACTGTGCATTATGTCCATTTAGGTTCTGTGCTTGACACATTTGTGTTCCACTCCCTTTTTGAAAGCCAAAGACAGATGGATGGATCATGTCTTTGATCTGGTGGAGTAAAAAAGTAAGGAGAATTCTTTCACAGGTTTTAGACAGGCAGGACGTCAGAGAAATCGGCCTAGCTAAGTAAGGGTTTTTCCCCAAGTGTCGTAGCTGACTTATTGTAGATCGTATGAGCCTCCTAAGAAGTTTTATCTCAGGGTCTTTGCTCAGTTGTTGTGCATGTCTACCTCTGGAGGATAAAGATCCACGCTTGGCAGGGCTTTTGGGCTGTATTTGAGTACTGATATTGCCAACTTGCTGACAGTTTCATTAAAGTGATCCAGGCTGGTAGGAGTAAAGTCTTCATACCAGTAGGCAATTTTTTCAATGAATTCATCATGATATTTAGTAGCAAGGTAGTATGTAAGGCATGGCTGGGATGGGGTTCTTTTGCAAAAAGGGAGGGTTATACTTAATGCCCAGTGATCCCTAACTAAGAATGGGATGACTTTTGCAGTACTTGGTAGTGTGTGCTGATTGTATAGATCTATATAGTCCAATTTCCCTCCCAATAATTAGTTTTTTGAAGGGGCATAATAAGAGTATGGGGTCACTAGTATTTTGGAGATAGTCATAATAAACCTTACCATTTTTGCCAATGGTACTTCCCTCGGAACCTAAGAGAGGATGGCGAGCATTAAAATCACCATACAATAAGACAGTATCAGTTTGTATCATGCAGTCAGGAGGTTTAGGTACCGCCTTACTATCATGTGGATTATATACATTAATGATGGTGATAGATTTACCGTCTAGAAATATTTTAATACTAAGATATTCAACACAGGAGTGGTCATGATTGTCATCAATCACTTTCGATGGAATTAAGTTCTTTATGTAAATGCCAAGCCCTCTCGTAGAGGGGTTAGCAATATTTGGTCTGTCATAATATGTGTATCCCGCAATTTTTGCATAACGAGCACTAGTTCTGACTTCCTGAAGGCAACACACATCAACATTTTCTGAGTGAAGGTACTGGGAGAGAGTTGCCTTGCATTTCTGCAAAATGTTTATGTTCCAGGTAATACATTTCAAGTGATCAACTGGAGACATTGATTACTTGACCATTTCCAAGGCCCACTACAGAGTGATGCTGTTGTTGATTGAGGAGGAATGAGAACATCCTTTCCTGAAGTTGAGATTGCTGAGCCATTTGTTGCTGCATCATGAACATCATCTGCTCCATCTGTCGAAGTAGCATTTGCAGTAGTTCTTTGATTTCCCCATTGGACTCTTGTTTGTCCTGCTGCAGACAGGGCTGAGCTGCAGCTGGTGCTGCAACTGATGCTGAAGCTGGTGCTGAAGCTGGTGCAGCAGATGGTGCTAGAGTTGGTGCTGCAGCTGGTGTTGAAGGTGTAGAGACTGATGCAGCATATGGTGCTAGGGCTGGTGCTGCAGCTGGTGCTGCAGCTGGTGCTGGTGCTTGAGTTGACAGAGCTTGACCTCCTGCTTGTGCTGGTACTGTGGCAGGTGCCATTGCTTCCGTTGCAGGGGCCATCACTGTTGATTTGAAGTCGGCACACCTGAAGGGTGCCATGCCCTCAACCATTTTGATACTTTTGGGGAATACCTCCCCCTCATAGGTTATGATGACTCTATGGGTCATCATTCCATTAGTCTTCGTATACCTCGTATGAATGATACGTTCATTGTTTGTGGTCATTTCTTCTGTTTTGATTTCCCTTGGGACATCGAACACAATGATGTTCGTGCATTTTCCTTTTCCAAATACCTTGGCTTTCTCAAGGACCTTGTCACATACACCGCTAGATGTTATATGAGCAAGAATTTGTTCGTTCTTGCATTTAACATAAACGTTGTATCGTCCCATTTTCAGCTCAAGGGATCCATATGTCTTATTATACGGGTCCACTTTTAGGGCCTTAGAGACCCAGCGATATTTATCACCATGTGTGCGCAGTTTTGTATCATTCTTAAAGTGTGCACACAGGTGTCCGGGAGGTGTAACTTCCACAGAGGCAGATAGCTGCCTCTTTGCTTTTTTCTTCATTCTTTCCGGGGCCCCACCAATATCCTCCTCACTGTGGACATCGTACCTCCCCTCGGTTTCCATCGTCCCATCTGTGGTCACGGTCATTCCCCCGACCATGAAAGAGCCAAATCTGAGTGCTTGTCCCTTGAAAATAAACAGTTACTCACACGGGTCGCCTAGGGTGCCTTGCAGCACATCTGGGAGTGTGCGTGGGAGCTTTCACTTTTAGTTTTAATATTAGTTCTTTGTATCACTTTATAACTTATTGTTATGTGAACATTATCAAACACTGGATCAATATACAGTTGACAGGTCTGTGAATTCCTGATTGTCAAGGTATCACAGACCCTTTAAGGACAGGTCACAAGGTCACGAGAGGACATTATACACGTCCTTACAATGTGGTGTCGTGACGTTAACTGAGAGAGAGAGAGAGAATGAGAGAGAGAGAGAGAGAGAGAGAGAGAGAGAGAGAGAGAGAGAGAGAGAGAGAGAGAGAGAGAGAGAGAGAGAGAGAGAGAGAGACAGAGAGAGACAGAGAGAGAGAGAGACAGAGAGAGACAGAGAGAGAGAGAGAGAGACAGAGAGAGAGAGAGAGAGAGAGAGAGAGAGAGAGAGAGAGAGAGAGAGAGAGAGAGAGAGAGAGAGAGAGAGAGAGAGAGAGACAGAGAGAGAGAGAGAGACAGAGAGAGAGAGAGAGACAGAGAGAGAGAGAGAGACAGAGAGAGAGAGAGAGAGAGAGAGAGAGAGAGAGAGAGAGAGAGAGAGAGAGAGAGAGAGAGAGAGAGAGAGAGAGAGAGAGAGAGAGAGAGAGAGACAGAGAGAGAGACAGAGAGAGAGAGAGAGAGAGAGAGAGAGAGAGAGAGAGAGAGAGAGAGAGAGAGAGAGAGAGAGAGAGAGAGAGAGAGAGAGAGAGACAGAGAGAGAGAGAGAGACAGAGAGAGAGAGAGAGACAGAGAGAGAGAGAGAGAGAGAGACAGAGAGACAGAGAGAGAGAGAGAGAGAGAGAGAGAGAGAGAGAGAGAGAGAGAGAGAGAGAGAGAGAGAGAGAGAGAGAGAGAGAGAGAGAGAGAGAGAGAGAGAGAGAGACAGAGAGAGATAGACAGAGAGATAGACAGAGAGAGAGAGAGAGAGAGAGAGAGAGAGAGAGAGAGAGAGAGAGAGAGAGAGAGAGAGAGAGAGAGAGAGAGAGAGAGAGACAGAAAGAGAGAGAGACAGAAAGAGAGAGAGACAGAAAGAGAGAGAGACAGAAAGAGAGATGGACAGACAGACAGACAGACAGACAGACACAGACAGACACAGACAGACACAGATAAAGAGATAAAGAGATGGACATAGAGAGAGACACACATAGAAAGAAGGAGATGCTTAGAGAGAAAGAGTCACACACAGAGAGAGTGTGACACACACACACACACAAAGAAAGAGACACACAGAAAGAGAGACAGAAAGAGAGACAAACAGACAGACAGACAGACAGACAGACAGACAGACAGACAGACAGACAGACAGACATACACATACACACAGAAAGAGGGAGAGAGAGAGAGAGAGAGAGAGACAGAGACAGAGACAGAGACAGAGACAGAGACAGAGACAGAGACAGAGACAGAGACAGAGACAGAGACAGAGACAGAGACAGAGACAGAGACAGAGACAGAGACAGAGACAGACAGGGACAGAGACAAAGATGGAGACAGAGACAGAGACAGAGACAGAGACAGAGACAGACAGGGACAGAGACAAAGATGGAGACAGAGAGACTATCGGTCATTCAATAAAATAATTATTGTCCATAAAATTTTACTTCAATGTAATTCTTACCCAGCAATTTAGTTTACCAATACATTTATCTAACCAATGGAAAACCTATCATCATTGAAAATATACCAGATTAGTATGATTGTTACATTTTGGTATAAAAAATTGAGCTGCAAACATTGTTCAAATAGTATGATACCAATCCTGGAAATGACATAATTCAGGTAACCACGTCACCCAACCCAACATACTTTATAAATCTTGAATCTTCAAAAACTAGAACACAATCCTTAGCAATAACCATGACTTGCAACCGACCTGCTACCACCCCCTCACCCCCCTTTCCTTCAACAAGCACAATATTATAATCCATCCAATCCCTCACAAGAGAAAATCTAAAAACTTTAAAATCTTTAAAAAAATACAAACAGATACATAAAAAAAGGAAGAGATCCTCACCTGACATGAATTGCTCTCGAAAACCCGAAACAGCACTTTAATACTTCATCCATGACAAAAAGCGGTGGTACTCTTAATGCCGTATCTAGGAAGCTTAGGGCATGGGCTCTGAAGGTCATTTTGGCTGTATTTACCCCCTGACAGGATAAAACGTCCTCTAAAAACTCTTAAAAGGCAAATAATAACGAATGGAGGATGTGCTCTCGGCCAATTTGTCGCCTGTTTGTTTACAATCTTTCCTCGCAACACAGGGTCTTATATCGGGCTCGCGTAGAGGAGTTTTTAATTTTACTTTCCACACTTTCCGCGCGAATGAAATATCAAAAAAATACTCAACAACACAAACTGTTATCTATATTCAATAGTATAAGCAATTCACGGCCAAAAAATCATAAACACAACCTGAAATACTTCGCCTTCAACGCCCACTACAACATGACACGGAAAAAAGTGCTCCAGCTGATTCACCCCGTAACTTATTGTATTTCATCACTTTACTCCTCCTAGTGTAGTCATGTGCCTTGTCCTAGCAACAATATTTTTTCAGGGCATAACCTCCCACTATTATCATTACTGTATTGCTATTTTTGTCGATATTTGCACGATGGATATTTATGTTATTGTTGTCATTATGCTGTTATTATTATCATTATTTTCATTATTATTATTATCATTGTTATTACTCTTATTATTATTACTATTATCATTATTATTACTATTACTCTTATTATTATTATTATTATTATTATTATTATTATTATTATTATTATTATTATTATCATTATTACTATTATTATTATTACTATTATTATCATTATCATTATTATCATTATTATTACTATTAATATTATTATTATCATTATTATTATTATTATTATTACTATTATTATCATTGTCATTATTATTATGGTAATTATTATTATCATTATTATTATTATTATTATTATTATTATTATTATTATTATTATTATTATATAGTTATTCTTATCATAATTATAGTTATTATTATTGATATTATTATTATTAATATTATTAATATCATTATCATCATCATTATCACCATCATCATCTTTATTATTATTATTATTATTACTATTATTATTATCATTATTATTATTATCATAACCATTATTTTTTTTATTAAAATCTTGATTACCATTATCATTATTGTTGTTATTATCATAATTATAATTATTACTATTATTGTGTTGTTCTTGTTATTAATGTTATTATTATCGTTATCACCATGATCATTATCATCATTTCATTAAAACTATATCATTATCATCATCATAATTATCATCTTTATTATTGCTCTTTTCAATAGTATTATTGTCATTATTATTATCATGATTATTATCAGTATTGTCTTCATTGTTATTATTATTTTTTATCATTACTATCACCTTCATCATTATTATCATCCTCATCATCCTCATCATCATCATCATTATAATTATTATTATTACTCTTTTTAAAATCATTAGTATTATCACTTTTATTATAATTGCCATCATCATTATTGCTATCATTACTATTATCATCATTATCTCTATTACCATTAAATCATAGCATCACCATTGTTGCCATTATTGTTGTGATTATCATTTATACCATTCCTATCATAATTATCATTTTTACTATTATCAGTATTATTATTGTTATTATTATTATTATTATTATTATTATTATTATTATTATTATTATTATTATTTTCAACATCATCATCATTATTATTATTATTTGTTATTATTATTATTATTATCATTATTATCATTATTGTTCTAATTATTGTAACCGTTATTATTGTATTGTTATAATCATTATTATTATTATTGTTGTTTTAATTATATTTTTATTATCACTCATGTATATTACTATTATTATTATCATTTTTATTATTTTTTTTTATATTTAGTATTACTAAAGTTAGTATTATCATTATCAATATTTTTTTATCATTATTATTTTTGATTTTCATTTTATTATTGTTAGCATTAGCAACAGCACCGTCACCATTATTATTATTATTATTATCATTATTATTGCTATTATTATTATTATTATTATTATTATTATTATCATCATCATTATTATCATAATTCTTCTTTCTATTGTTGTTTTTATCATTATATTATTATTGCTATTATTATTGTTGTTATTATTATTATTATTATTATTATTATTATCATTATTATTATTATTACCATCATCATCATTATTTCCATTATCATTATTATAATTTCTTTATACACGGGCATATTAGAGTGACCCCGAATAATTTGGGAAGCGGATCATGACCCATGACCTGCTTATTATTATTTATTATTATTATTGTTCTTGTTGTTAATATTATTATAATTATTATCATTATCATTAGAAGCAGTAGTAGTAGTAATAGTAAGAGTAAAAATAGTAATAGTATTACCATTATCCCCGTGTTGCTATCGTCACTGTCATAATTATCGTTCACAATGATAATAATTATAATTATCGTTATTACCTTTACTTTTTATCATCGCTATTACTAAATGATATTGTGTGACGATTTTCTATATTTTGTAGTTGCGTTTCTGAGTAGGAGATAGTTTAGTTGCATCTCAAAGGTATGACTTTTTAGGGTCAGTGAGGTCATCGGAGACTATGCATTGTAAATAAAGGGAAGAATGGGGAAATATATGCACTTTGTCGATCCTGCAGGGCAATATATGCTTCAACCGCTACTGCTACAGGACACAGAGGAACGAGGTCTTAAGTCAGGAGGGAGCCGCTAGTGAACTCTCAGGAAGGTGTTGATGTTATCACTACACGTGAAGCTAGGTTTTATCGAACAACTTGTTACAGGTTTCGATAAGGAGTTTGTAGTCTTCAGATGCCTTCTAGACATCTTCCTCCCCCAACACAAATATGCATGTGTGTGTGTGTGTGTGTGTGTGTGTGTGTGTGTGTGTGTGTGTGTGTGTGTGTGTGTGTGTGTGTGTGTGTGTGTGTGTGTGTGTGTGTGTGTGCGTGTGTGTGTGCGTGTGTGTGTGTGTGTGTGTGTGTAGCTGGTCACCAAATGGGTTGCAGGATGTCCTTCCGAGGCCATATCTTTTCATATAACGTCAAGGACAACACGAGGCTGTACTTGAAACGTTCATTAAGGTGCAATTAACTTTGATTATTACTACCAAGGAACTTATAAGAACGTGATTGGAACCTGTGCACACGGGATAATCACAAATTTCGAAAATCACATAATCACATCGATTTACCTATGCATATATATATTTATATATATATGTATGTATGTATGTATTTATATGTATATATATATATATATATATACTTGCATTACATACATATGTATATTAATAATATTTTTATCATTATTTTTGTCATTATCCAAAGAAATTATAGCAATAGTTTTAATGATAATGATATTACAAATCACTATAACAATAATGATGATCCGGAATATGACAGTCATTATTATCATTATTTAATTTACATAATTCATAATTGTTTTGGCACTGATTTTATTATGAATATTGAAGTTACGGTTAACATATATATTATCGTAATTGTTCTGATTGTTGTTATCATTGATAACACAGTTATCACGTTTCTTACTAATTATAGTTATCATCCTTATCAAAATAACTGTTTATCCATATCATTATCGTAAATATTATTGTTTCTATTGCTTTTTCTTAATGTTGTGGCAACAATGACATTCATAATGACTATTACTATTACTGTTTCGTTTTTATTTTCATTAATGTTATCATAATCATTATTTAAATCTACCACTATTAAGCTATATAACTCACTATTATCCCTACCACCTGAACATGTATATTTTTTTTATAATAAAATTTATAAAATCATAGCGTTGTACAGTGCAAACGCAACATGCACACAGGATAAGTATTGTGTTGATTTATTTTTTGTATTTTGATTTACCATCATAGTTCTTCCAACACGTATATACTGGATAACAACAATACCAGTTTTAATAAGCTTAAGAGGTAATAGATGTAGTTGGTGCTGAAAAGCCCGGTGAAAATAGGAATCAGTATGTATATTTGCATCTGTATATTTATTTTGCACGTTTGGCTAAGCAGTAAACTTACGAGGCAGATGAACGTATTTTCATAACGACTGATTTTGATGATACGTTTTTTTGTAATTAACTACGTTTCTTGTTATTTCAGTATTGTATATGTCTCTGATGATTTGCATATATATATACATATAAATAAATGAATATACATATATATTATGATATATGACACGCGCGCGCGCGCACACACACACACACACACACACACACACACACATATATATATATACTGTATATATATATGTATATATGTATATATATACATACATACATATACATATACACGTATGTGTGTGTGTGTGTGTGAATTAAAAAAAAATAACACTGTAAAGGAGCGTGCCTTGTCATTCGTAGTATATGTGTATGTGCATCTATGTGTGCAATATACAAAACTAATACCGACATAACATAGCGACTTACAGGCATAACGGACATTTCTGTGTGACAAAGGACACGAAGATATGCATTTTTTTTTCGAGCATTCACTAAAACCGCCGTTCGTTGAATCGTCGGAAAAGCCACGCCCCTTTTCGTTAATCTGATTAGTCATTCAACAGTCGTTATTATCATTATTATTATTATTATTATTATCGCTATCATTATCATTATCATTATTATGATGATAATGATTATTATTATTACTATGATTTTTTATCATTATCATCATTATTATTGCTGTTATCATTATTATTGTTGTTATTTGCTAGTAATAGTGTTTTTATCATTCTTATTACCGTTTTAATTGTTACTATTCTTATTGTTCTTTTGTTGTTGTTGTCATTATTTTGTTATCATTACTATCACTGTAATTGTTATTAATACTATCATCATCATTATTTTTATCATTAATATTATCATAATTATCATTTTCATTATTACTTTTGTTATTGTTGCTTGTTGTTACTGTCGTTTTATTTTGTTATTATGATCTTTATCATTATTATTGTCATTAATTATTGTTATTATGATCTTTATCATTATTTTTGTCATTAATTATTGTTATTATGATCTTTATCATTATTATTGTCATTGATTATTGTTATTACTATTATCATCATTATTGTTATTGCTATCTTTATTATTATGATTATATACTGTCATTACTGTTATCGTTATTGTTGTTATTATTATGATTATTAGTATTGTTATTATTACGATTATTATCATTATTGTTATTATTATTACTATCATTATTATCACTTTTATCACTGATGTTACTGTCGTTATCATTATTGTTGCATATATTTTTTTTTATTCGCGTAAAATCTTTAATAAATTTGCCCGCAATGATCTTTGTTTCAGTTCTTGGCATCATCACCTTATCATTAACATATTTTGGTGTCCATCACGTTCTTGCTTTTAGCTCTATCTTTATCTCCGTCAGTGGTACCGCCATTCGTAATGCTGTCAAGAGGAAGCCATGTCCTTTTTATGAACCTTCGGACGCGTTAAACTTAGTTTATGTGGTAAAGGTAATGTAATGTGCATGGCGGCTGCATCCGATTTCCTTGCATCGACGCGGCAAGAGAGGTTAGACTTCAGTGATAAACTTATAATGCTACATTCAACGCCTGGTATACACAATATATATATATATATATATAATTATTATTCACTTTCGTAAAGTAGACCAACTGATGGATGTGTTTCACACCTAATAATGGGCACTGGGCACTGTGTTATACACACGCGCGCACAAATACATTATATTTATGTGTGTGTTTGCGTGTGTGTGTGTGTGTGTGTGTGTGTGTGTGTGTGTGTGTGTGTGTGTGTGTGTGAGTGTGTGTGTGTGTGTGTGTGTGTGTGTGTGTGTGTGTGTGTGTGAGTGTGTGTGTGTGTAAGTATGTATGTATGTATGTATTTGTTTATATTATTTGTTATACACACGCGCGCACAAATACATTATATTTATGTGTGTGTGTGTGTGTGTGTGTGTGAGTGTGTGTGTGTGTGTGTGTGTGTGTGTGTGTGTGTGTGTGTGTGTGTGTGAGTGTGTGTGTGAGTGTGTGTGTGTGTAAGTATGTATGTATGTATGTATTTGTTTATATACATATATAGGTATATGTATTTATGCATGTATAGATATAGGTATTTATGCATGTGTATATATATATACACATATAAATATGTATGTATATATAAATATATATATAAATATATATAGTATATATATACATATACATATATATATATATATATATATATATATATATATATATGCAGAGAGAGAGAGAGAGGTGAAAGAAAGAATGAGAGAGGGAGAGAGAGAGAAGGAAAAATAGCGGGAAGAGATAGTGACGAAAGATTAAAAATTCAGCTTGATAAGACCACCAAGATGATTATGACAGCATATGATCTGCACTTCCTTGGACCCTGCTCATTCATTTATAAAGAAAAATGTATTTGCAGATTACTGATTATAATACATTCTATCGACATTTCTAGTTTCCATCTGTGGTACATTTCAAAACATTGATTCTATCTTTCATTATGTTGTAATAAAGCCTTTCGATTATATGTTTTTTTTGGGGGGATTCTTAATATTTATCCTGGTATGTTAGCGGAAGTGCATTGCCATTAGGCTAACGTTGTTATTTAACTCAGGAGTAATTATTGGGTAACAGTAGTAAATTAAGGAAAAGAACATTTCAAATACTCCCGGTGTATTTTGACAGATGTCATCGCGTCTGGAGCTGGCCACAGTGTTACTGAACTTTAGCATATCCGTTATAAGAATACGCTCATAATACTACTGAACATGGGTGCATATTCCAAAGACGTTTAATGTTCTTTGAAAGATATTCATAAAATATTATTACACAGAGTACAGGAAGATGAAATATCAAACGTTTCTTTTATCCCAGTTCGTACACGGCAAGGCTCGAGCCGGCCCGCGCTTGCGCAGATTGGTTACTTCTGCCATCGAGAATTTATTCATGGAGTAAAGTATCCCCTGTGAGTCTATCGAAAGGAGCGATAGGTTTTCGGTTTAGTTTTATAATACTTTTTATTAATAAATGTGTAACTAAATGTTACACTCAGAAAGGAAAAATGATTCGTACATTTGTTTTTTTTACCCGAATTTAATCCACGCTTCCCCCTTCTCCATGGATGCTGCCAATGTTTATTTCTGGTTCGACTCGAGAAGGCGGAGGTCAGTGTGCAAGTGGCCACAGTGGTGCTCGGGTCGCCTATACACGGCTCTCTGCGGGTTTCTGTGAAATTAACCCCCTTTTTAACCCTCCCGCCTTCTTCTTAAAAAAAGCACAAACATGGTTATCAAGGTTTATGTCTCTATGATCACCTTCACCCAGGAGGTGAGTACAGAAGAGGGAAACTTTTATTGTGTATTTGAAGCCCCAGTGTGGATTTAGAAAGGAATGCCACACTTGGCTCACAGAATGGGCTTTGGCTTGGCCATTCGATGATGGTTAGCGAGGGAGAGCAAGACTCCCCAGCATTTTTTCTATTTTTTCCAGGTTGTGTCTGCCATCGTTCTACATTTTCTGAAGCCTATGTGCAAATAGGATTAATGGCAATGGGTTGATTTGAGGTTTGAACTCGAGGGGGGCGATGCCGTGGGGGGATACGAAAACGTTTTGGATTTTTTTTTCTCTCTCTTTCCTATACACAGTTATTTAGTATAATTACATAATTAAGCATTAAGAAATACGAAACCGAAATTGTCTCTTAAAAAATTCGGGAGAGAAATATGGGAGTGGCTGCCCCTCCCTCCCCCCCTCCCCACGATCCAAAGGGGCGTAGTTTTCTGAGTAAATGATTTTGATTATCAAATAAAATACATTTTCTTTGAGGTCAGTGATGAATTATGACTTTACCTTTGCTTATTTATCTCGTCCTTGAAGAAAGATAGTGGAAGCGGTGTTGTATTTGGGTTAGTGTGTGCGAGTGCTTGTGTTTGTATATGTGATTTTACAGTATGCTTAGGTACGGGTTTGAGTACTAGAAGGAAGTAAAAGTGACGTCTTGCATATTCGATTGTAGAGTATCTTATAGCCGATAACACGAGCACAGGCGTCCACAACGCGTGCTTGTGGCATTCAAGAAAAGGCCTCAAAATAGTGTAAATTAAGTTTCAAAAGTGGATTGAGTGTGGCAAGATTTTGCAGAGGATTCCTTAAAGCCACTTTCGATATGCTACGCTAGTTGCTTACCCGAAGATTGGAGTGCACCCCATAACGTAGGTGCACGCACACGCAGATGCGCATGCACAGGTACGCGCACACACGTGCACAAACACACACACACGTGCACACACTCACACGTGCACACACTCACACGTGCACACACTCACACGTGCACACACTCACACGTGCACACACTCACACGTGCACACACTCACACGTGCACACACTCACACGTGCACACACTCACGTGCACACACTCACACGTGCACACACTCACACGTGCACACACTCACACGTGCACACACACACGTGCACACATAAACACACACAGGTAAACACACACGTACACACACACGTAAACACACACACGTACATACACACACACACACACACTCACACGTACACACACACACACGTACACACACACACGTACACACACACACGTACACACACACACGTACACACACACGTACACACACGTACACACACACGTACACACACGTACACACACACA
>NC_061846.1:3359244-3374356 GCF_019202785.1 Penaeus chinensis
TAGTTTTGATTTGCGTTTGTTTTGTCGTTTTCTTTATTTTCTTTATTTTGTGTCCATCTCCCCTCTTCCCCATCTGTATTTCACCAACATTGGCACAGAGAGGACTGGATTATTAGTGCATAAGTTCGTGTGTAAGTTTATGATTTGATAAAGTTTATATCCCTCCGGATTAGGGTCTTTCAACGTGAACGAGATTGTATTGATTTATGTATTGTGTTTTATTTATTTATCTTTTTTTTTTTTTATCTATGTGTTTATTTTTTTTCGGGGGGGGGGGGGATCATTTAAAGGGGTAGGATGACCTGTTTTTGTTTATTGTATTTGTATTTTTCAGTTTCTGAGACTGTGAAGTGAATGCGTTTTACAGGCTTGCTGACTGATTAACTTATTGATTAACAGACTGTCAACCGGCCTGTCAGATAGATGAATAGATAGATATAGACAGATAGACAGATACGGAAGACAGACAGACAGGCTGATAAGGAAACAGACAGACAGGCAGACAAGGAGACAGGCATATAAGGAGACAGGCAGACAGGCAGCTAAGGAGACAGGCAGACAGGCAGATAAGGGGACAGACAGACAGGCAGATAAGGATACAGACAGACAGGCAGATAAGGGGACAGACAGACAGGCAGATAAGGATACAGGCAGATAAGGATACAGACAGACAGGCAGATAAGGAGACAGACAGACAGGCAGGCAGATAAGGAGACAGACAGACAGACAGGCAGATAAGGAGACAGACAGACAGACAGACAGGCAGATAAGGAGACAGACAGACAGACAGGCAGATAAGGAGACAGACAGACAGACAGGCAGATAAGGAGACAGACAGACAGACAGGCAGATAAGGAGACAGACAGACAGACAGGCAGATAAGGAGACAGACAGACAGACAGGCAGATAAGGAGACAGACAGACAGACAGGCAGATAAGGAGACAGACAGACAGACAGGCAGATAAGGAGACAGACAGACACAGACAAAAAGACAGACAGACACAGACAAAAAGACAGACAGACAGACAGACACAGACAAAAAGACAGACAGACACAGACAAAAAGACAGACACAGACAGACAGACAGACACAGACAAAAAGAAAGACAGACAGACAGACAAAAAGACAGACAGACAGACACAGACAAAAAGACAGACAGACAGACACACAGACAAAAAGACAGACAGACACAGACGAAAAGACAGACAGACAGACAGACACACAGACACACAGACAAAAAGACAGACAGACAGACAGACACAGACAAAAAGACAGACAGACAGACAGACACAGACAAAAAGACAGACAGACACAGACAAAAAGACAGACAGACAGACAGACAGACAGACAGACAGACAGACAGACAGACAGACAGACACAGACAAAAAGACAGACAGGGAGACAGGCAGACAACATATGCGTGTGCATGTATGTGCGTATGCGTGTTTCCGTATGCGTGTTTGCGTGAAGCGACAAGTGTTTTTTGCGTGCCAGATAAATGGCCTTTGGATAGTAGCGGATAATGAATGTTGGGTGTGAATTGGAGCGAGAGTGAGTGGGTGAGTGGGTGAGTGGGTGAGTGGGTGAGTGAGTGGGTGAGTGGGTGAGTGAGTGGGTGATTGGGTGAGTGAGTGATTGGGTGAGTGATTGATTGGGTGAGTGAGTGATTGGGTGAGTGAGTGATTGGGTGAGTGAGTGATTGGGTGAGTGAGTGATTGGGTGAGTGAGTGATTGGTGAGTGAGTGATTGGGTGAGTGAGTGATTGGGTGAGTGAGTGATTGGGTGAGTGAGTGATTGGGTGAGTGATTGATTGGGTGAGTGATTGATTGGGTGAGTGAGTGATTGGGTGAGTGAGTGATTGGGTGAGTGAGTGATTGGGTGAGTGAGTGATTGGGTGAGTGAGTGATTGGGTGAGTGAGTGATTGGGTGAGTGAGTGATTGGGTGAGTGAGTGATTGGGTGAGTGAGTGATTGGGTGAGTAAGTGATTGGGTGAGTGAATGGGTGGGTGGGTGGGTAAGGGAGAGGGAGAGACGAAAAAGCGATAAGGAAATGTATGTAAAAAAAAAAAAAAGGGAGAAAAAGAAACAAGGGAAGAAAAGGGAAGAGAGAAAGAGAAAAGAAGAAAGGGGAAAGGGAAGAGAAAGGAAGAAAAATAGAGAGACAGACAGACAGACAGACAGGCAGATAAGGAGACAGACAGACAGACAGGCAGATAAGGAGACAGACAGACAGACAGGCAGATAAGGAGACAGACAGACAGACAGCAGATAAGGAGACAGACAGACAGACAGGCAGATAAGGAGACAGACAGACAGACAGGCAGATAAGGAGACAGACAGACAGACAGGCAGATAAGGAGACAGACAGACAGACAGGCAGATAAGGAGACAGACAGACAGACAGGCAGATAAGGAGACAGACAGACAGACAGGCAGATAAGGAGACAGACAGACAGACAGGCAGATAAGGAGACAGACAGACACAGACAAAAAGACAGACAGACACAGACAAAAAGACAGACAGACAGACAGACACAGACAAAAAGACAGACAGACACAGACAAAAAGAAAGACAGACAGACAGACAAAAAGACAGACAGACAGACAGACACAGACAAAAAGACAAACAGACACAGACAAAAAGACAGACAGACAGACACAGACAAAAAGACAGACAGACAGACACACAGACAAAAAGACAGACAGACAGACAGACACACAGACGAAAAGACAGACAGACAGACACACAGACAAAAAGACAGACAGACAGACAGACAAACACAGACAAAAAGACAGACAGACAGACACAGACACAGACAAAAAGACAGACAGACAGACAGACACAGACAAAAAGACAGACAGACACAGACACAGACAAAAAGACAGACAGACAAAAAGACAGACAGACAGACACAGACAAAAAGACAGACAGACAGACAAAAAGACAGACAGACAGACACAGACAAAAAGACAGACAGACACAGACAAAAAGACAGACAGACAGACACAGACAAAAAGACAGACAGACAGACAGACAGACAAAAAGACAGACAGACAGACACAGACAAAAAGACAGACAGGGAGACAGGCAGACAACATATGCGTGTGCATGTATGTGCGTATGCGTGTTTCCGTATGCGTGTTTGCGTGAAGCGACAAGTGTTTTTTGCATGCCAGATAAATGGCCTTTGGATAGTAGCGGATAATGAATGTTGGGTGTGAATTGGAGCGAGAGTGAGTGGGTGAGTGGGTGAGTGGGTGAGTGAGTGGGTGATTGGGTGAGTGAGTGATTGGGTGAGTGAGTGATTGGGTGAGTGAGTGATTGGGTGAGTGAGTGATTGGGTGAGTGAGTGATTGGGTGAGTGAGTGATTGGGTGAGTGAGTGATTGGGTGAGTGAGTGATTGGGTGAGTGAGTGATTGGGTGAGTGAGTGATTGGGTGAGTGAGTGATTGGGTGAGTGAGTGATTGGGTGAGTGAGTGATTGGGTGAGTGAGTGATTGGGTGAGTGAGTGATTGGGTGAGTGAGTGATTGGGTGAGTGAGTGATTGGGTGAGTGAGTGATTGGGTGAGTGAGGGATTGGGTGAGTGAGTGATTGGGTGAGTGAGGGATTGGGTGAGTGAGGGATTGGGTGAGTGAGTGATTGGGTGAGTGAGTGATTGGGTGAGTGAGTGATTGGGTGAGTGAGTGATTGGGTGAGTGAGTGATTGGGTGAGTGAGTGATTGGGTGAGTGAGTGATTGGGTGAGTGAGTGATTGGGTGAGTGAATGGGTGGGTGGGTGGGTAAGGGAGAGGGAGAGACGAAAAAGCGATAAGGAAATGTATGGAAAACAAAGAAAGGGAGAAAAAGAAACAAGGGAAGAAAAGGGAAGAGAGAAAGAGAAAAGAAGAAAGGGGAAAGGGAAGAGAAAGGAAGAAAAATAAAGAGGGAGAGAGAAAATAATAAGAGAAGAAAGGATAGGTTGGATGAAAAAGACAAAGAAAAAGAGGAAACAGAGAAGAGTCCGCCCATGGTGTGGGTGGAGTGTGTTTTATGCGGCTGGCTGAGTTGTAACGGGCGTGGGTGGGGGCGGGTGGAGGTCGGGGGCGTGGGTGGGGGCGGTTGGAGGGCGTGGGCGTGGGTGGGGGCGGGGTGGAGGGCGTGGGCGTGGGTGGGGGCGGGGGCGGGTTGGAGGGCGGGTGCGTGGATGGGGGCGGGGTGGAAGGCGGGTGCGTGGGTGGGGGCGGGGTGGAGGGTGTGGATGTTGGGGAAGGGCAGTTGCTATGGACAAGGGTGAATTGCGGTTAATAGAAGGGAGAGATATGAGGAAGGAGGTGGAGGAGGTGAGAGAAGGAAGGAAGGCAGGGAGGAAGGGGAAGTATGGAGGAGAGTGAGGAGAAAGAGGATGGGGAGGAGGAAGAGGAGAGAGGAGGGAGATAGGGGGAGCGAGAAAGAGAAGCGAAGGAGAGGCAGAAGGAGAGGGTGTAATAGGGAAGGAAGGAAGGAAGGAGAAAAAAGGGGAAAGGAAAGAGCAAAAGAGGAGACGAGGACGAGAAGAAAAGATGCCATATTCAACAGATTTGATATGAAAGGTTTGTTTTGCAAAAGCCTCCTCTTGCGGGCATGACGACGAGTACGCAGCTTGCAATAATCATGAGAAATTCCCATCTTTTTATGCAACAGCGAGGGAAGAAAACGGTGCGTCACGTTGTTGCATGAATGAAAACAACTTTTTTTTCTCTCTCTCTCTTTTCTCTTCTTCTCACGGAAGTAAGTGCGTATTTTACGTCAACAGTAACGGTTATATCAGAAAAAGGAGGAAAGAGAAGGAGGAGGAGGAGGAGGAATAAGAAAGAAGAAGCAGAAGAAAGACGAAGAGAAGAAGGAAGAAAAAGAAGAAAAACAAGGAGAAGAAGTAGAATGATGAAGAGAAGAAGGGAAAAGAAGAAAGACGATGAAAAAGAAAAAACTAGAGAAAATGAAAACGACAGTACAACATTTACACTGTAAGAAAAAAATATGAAAAAAGAAGAAGGAGAAGAAGAAAAAGAAAAGAAGAGAAAAGAAGAAGAAATAATAATACGTCAATGTTTAGGTCGGACTGAGATTTTGCGTAACTGCTTGGCGTTTGCAAGATGAGGAAGTTGCACTGAATTACATGCAGGGATTTGTAATTAATGCATCTTTATTGAAGTTATTGTTATTACTTTTATGTTTATCATTATTGTTATTATTATTGATATTATTTTTACTGATGTTCTTATCGTTATTGTGTCATTATTATCATCATTCATCATCATCATCATCATCATCATCATCATCATCATCATCATCATCATCATCATCATCATCATCATCATCGTCATCGTCATCGTCATCGTCATCGTCATCGTCATCGTCATCGTCATCGTCATCGTCATCGTCATCGTCATCGTCATCGTCATCGTCATCGTCATCGTCATCGTCATCGTCATCGTCATCATCGTCATCGTCATTATCATCATTATCGTTATGGTTAGTATTATTGTTAATGATATCATTGTTATTGTTATTATTATTATTATTATTATTATTATTATTATTATTATTATTATTAGTATTATTAATATTATTAATATCATTGTTATTATTATTATTATTATTAGTAGTAATAATAATACTACTAATAATAATAATATCATATGCGCTGGCATTATTACAATGGTGTTTATTGGCTCTAGCTATTTTTGATTATTTGTTTTGTGTATTTTCATTTTCATTTCTTGTTTTGTATGATATTTTTCTTTTTTGTTGACTTTGCACTTATCTTATGTTTATAAAATGTCGACATATGTCCTAGTTTGCAAGAATTGTTTACATCATAATTTGCATGTAAGCATTTATACATCTCTACCGTATGTTATTCTGTTTGGTATTTTTTTTTTTTTTTTTTTTACTTCTGTATATTTTACTTTCTTAACATTATTTAGGCTGTCACGCATTTGTTTTGTGTATAATTTCAAAGCCAGTGCTTTAATTGCTTGAATAACTACACTATTTATGTGTGGTCGTTCGTTGACTTATGATGAATTTGCCTTTTGGAGAAAATAAATGGAAAATAAATCAAACTTTCTCTCGTGTTGTCATTGTGGCTCGGTTTCCCTTGTAATGTTACTGTTAAGACATTATGTATTTATTGTACTATATTTGTTGATAGTTGACTGATATATATTTTTTTCATTCGATAGTAAACTTGGTGACTTTCTGGCCAAGATATTCTTTTGGCTGAATGACTTACAGGAAAATATTTGATTAATTGGCTGCTTGGGTGGCGGGTGGTTGACTGTATGGCTGAGTGAGAACTGGCAGACGAGTATGTTCTATGGTTGATTCATTTTTTGGGATTGTTGGTGACTACAGCTTGAATAATTGGCTAACTGATTGATGATTAATATGCAGGTGATGGAGATATGACTATTAACGATGGCGGAAACGGTGGGGCGTAATGAGCGGGAATTGCATGCCAGGTAAAATGCGCAGACACACAGAAACAAATACGTACATACACATAAACAAAAACAAAAACCAATACACGCACAGGCACTTAAAAAAAAGAAAAAAAACACGCACAGACTCACAAACTGAAAGAAATATTCACGCACAGACACATAAACAAATACAAAAAAAAAAAAAGATAACCGCAAACACACCAAAACAAAATCAAAAGAAATACAATAGAGAGAAAGAAAAAAAATTAAAACACACACAAACCGTCTTCAAAATATCACCGCCGTCTACATGTTGATGTGGCCACCATATGCTTTCAAACCGACATAAACATCCGCGTAATCTTATCATGTGGGATTTCCTGCCCGTGTACACATCAGGATCCGACTTCGATGTACGTAAACTTGGGGATTCATGCACATGCACAGGTAGGCTGTCCGGGTCGGTCGGAACAGTCGGTCGGTCGGTCAGTGTATGTCTGTCAGTCTTTCTCTCTCTCTCTTTCTCTCTTTCTCTCTTTCTCTCTTTATCTCTTTATCTCTTTATCTCTTTATCTCTTTATCTCTTTATCTCTTTCTCTCTTTCTCTCTCTCTCTCTCTCTCTCTCTCTCTCTCTCTCTCTCTCTCTCTCTCTCTCTCTCTCTCTCTCTCTCTCTCTCTCTCTCTCTCTCTCTCTCTTTCTTCCTTTCCATCTCTCCCTCTCCCTCTCTCCCTCTCTCCCTCTCCTTCTCCTTCTGCTTCACTCACTCATTCACACCTTCACTCACTCGCTGTCATTCACTCAGTCCCCAGTCTTGCTCCCCACGCCCGAGACTCCTGTTCATTACCGCATATGGGCGTCACGTGACCCGAGACGATGGATGGGCGTGTGACGTCATGACTCGTAACGAATGGGCGGGTGACGTCACGTCTCGGTAACGAATGGGCGTGTTACGAGTGTGTGTGTGTGTGTGTGTGTGTGTGTGTGTGTGTGTGTGTGTGTGTGTGCGTGCGTGCGTGCGTGCGTGCGTGCGTGCGTGCGTGCGTGCGTGTGTGTGTGTGTGTGTTTGTGCGCGTGTGTGTGTGTGTGTGTGTGTGTGTGTGTGTGTGTGTGTGTGTGTGTGTGTGTGTGTGTGTGTGTGTGTGTGTTCACGTGTGCGTGTTCGTGTGCGCGTGTTCGTGTGCGCGTGTTCGTGTGCGCATACCGCCGGACTGAGGCCTGGCTGGTCACACTCGGTCACACTTGTCCGTTGAGTTATGGCGGATAGTAATCACGTGACTCCCCCGGCCATGCGTCGCGGTCGATAAGGCGGCGCTGGCGTTGTCTTTGTTTTTGTTGTATTTGTTTTCTTCTGCTTTTTTGTTTTCCAGCTTGTTTTTCTGTTTGCTTATTTTTCTTTGTTTTTTTCCCCGTTTCCTTGTTTATGTCTTATGTTTCGTATCGGGTTGCTTTCCTCTCCGTTTTTTTTTATCTATTCCTTTCCCTTCTTGTCTTTTTTCTTCCAGTTTACCTGTCTATTTTCTCTCTCTTTGGCCGTCTTTTCTATTTTGTCTTATTCTCCTTTCGCCCCCTCCTTTCTTTCTCCCCCCCCCCTTCTCCTTGCACTCCTATATTCCCTTCATTTTTCCCTCTCTCCCTTCTTTCCCTCTTTCCCTCTCTCCCTTCTTTCCCTCTTTCCCTCTCTCTCTCTTCCCCTCTTTCCCTCCCTCTTTTATTCATTCTTCCCCTTTTGTTAATTCGTCTGTAGTTACCTTTCTATAATGTAACTTTCGTTATTCTCACCGTCGTTATCATAGCCCTATATTGCTATTTTTGTTCTTGTTCTTGCAGTGTTATTGTTATTAATGTTATTGTCTCCCCGGTGTTATTATTTATTCCTTTTCCTCCTTCTGATTGTTTGACTTAGACACGCCACCTTTATTCAGGAAGGATAAGCACCGAATCTTCGACTTTATTAAAACGTTATTGCAATTTTTACTTCCGGTCGTGGGGCTTAAGGCATATATTTTTTTTCTTCCGTGAGTTGATAACCTGTTTGAATATGACACCGCGGCCTTTTCCTCTGTCGTGGGCCTGTTATTTTTTCTCCTCTACTCCCCCCCTCCTCTCCTCTCCTCTCCTCTCCTCTCCTCTCCTCTCCTCTCCTCTCCTCTCCTCTCCTCTACCCCCCCTCCTCTCCCCTCTCTTCTCCTCTCCTCTCCTCCCCAACTTCTTCCTCCACCCTCCTCTCCCTTCTGAATTAAAATTTCATCAAATGCAATCGTTTTGCCAGCTTTAACCGAAAAAAAAAGTTATTAGTATATCAAACCGAAGCCCTAGTTCAATCATCGCATTCGCATACTTTACTCTTCGCCGCTTTGACCCTGAATCAACCTGGCTTTCCATGCCGCCCACGAGGTCAGGGTTTGGCTCCGCCCACTTAAAAAAAAGGGCGGGGTTTGAGTTGCTGTAGACCCCGCCCACTCTGTGTAGTCTTCGAGGGTCAAGGATGTTGTACTTGTTGACCTATCCTTTGGGCGCGCTGTGTGTGTGTGTGTTTGTGTGTGTGTGTGTGTTTGTGTGTGTGTTTGTGTGTGTGTTTGTGTGTGTGTTTGTGTGTGTGTTTGTGTCTGTGTGTGTGTGTGTGTGTGTGTGTGTGTGTGTGTGTGTGTGTGTGTGTGTGTGTGTGTGTGTGTGTGTGTGTATGCGCTGTAGGCCTATCCTGTGGGCGGGCTCGTGTCCGGCTCAAAAGTTCCTGCAGGAGGAGGCGGGATATCCCTTGTCAGCGGCCGAGGTTCCGGGAAGGACCGGTAAGGAGGCGATAGGGCGAGGTGTTGGGTGGCGGGCGACGTGTTCACTCTCCCTCTCGCCTTGTTTGTCCGTTTCTCTCTTCCTCTCTTTCGTCTTCGTTCTCCCTCTCTCCTTGTTTGTCCGTCTCTTTCTTCCTCTCCCTCGTCTTCATTTTCCCACTCTTTCTCTTCTTATCCCTCTCTCTCTCTCTCTCTTCTTCTTCCTCACTCTTTTTTCTCCATCATCCCCTTTCCATGCCAACCTCTACCATTTCCTTCCTTCTCTTCCCTACCTTCCCTCTCCCTCTTTCCTTCCCCCTCTCCTCCCTCTCTCCCTATCCTTTCCCCTCCCCTCTCTTTCATCATTTTCTTCCTATTCTTTCTGCTCCTCTTTCTTCCTTCCCTCTTTTCCTGTCCTTCCCCCTCCTTTTTCTTCCCTCATTCTCTTCCTATCCTCCCCCCTCATATTTCTTCCTTTCTTCTCTTCCTATCTTCCCCCTCCCCCCTCTTCCCTCCTCTCCCAATCCTACCCCCTCCCCTCTCCTCCCTCCTTCTCTCCCTATCTTTCCCCCTCCCCTCTCTTCCCTCCTTCTCTCCCTCTTCCCCCCCCTTCTCTTTCCCACTCTTCCCCCTTCTTTCCCTCTTTATTCCGTCTTTATTCCTCCACTTTCCGCCGCATTGGCTGACCTAATTCTAATCTCTGCACTGGGCCAATTGCGCCGTGGGGGGATGGGAGGGAGGGAGGGGGGAGGGGGGGTCGCGGAGGGGGGTCCGCGTGTTATTCCGTGTTTCTTCGTCTCCTCCTCTTCCTGTCTTTTTCGCTTTTCTTCTCCTCTTTTTTTCTGTGTGCGACTTTCTCCCCTTCTCATTAGCCTGTGTGTCTGGTCGTTCTCGTTACGAGAGAGAGAGAGAGAGAGAGAGAGAGAGAGAGAGAGAGAGAGAGAGAGAGAGAGAGAGAGAGAGAGAGAGAGAGAGAGAGAGAGAGGAGAAAGAAAAGGAAAAAGAAAATGACAGACAGAAAGAAAAGATGGAAAGCGCAGAGAAAGAAAAAGTAGAAAAAATAAAAATAAAAAGAGAGAGGAGAGAGAGATGAGAGAGAGAGAATAGAATAAAGATTAGAGAGGCCGGTCAATAAGAGAAGGAAAGGTGGCCAAGCCTGTTTCCAGTCTGTCAGTCAGCGAGTGGGACGGACGGGTGGGCGGGTGGGCGGGTGGGCGGGCGAGACTGGCGGGCCTTACAGGTATGTGTGCGTGTTAAGGGTGGGTGGGGGGAGGGGGTAGGGGGGAGGGGGGAGGGGGAGGGGTTTATGGTGGGGGAGGAAAGGTGTGGTGAGCAGGGTTTTACAGTGGGGGGATAAAAAAGTATGGGAGGGGAAAGTGTACGTGTTAAGGGTGGGAGGAGGTGGGTTGGGGCAGATGGAGGGGTAGGGGGAAGGGGGAGGTAGGGGAGGGGTTCATTGTGGGGGAGGAAAAGGTGTGGTTGAACTGGGGGAGAAAATCTTGCGTTTTAAAGGGGGAGGAAGGTATTTAGGGGTGGATGGGGAGGGGGAGTTGTAGTGGGGAGGGGGAGGGGGTGGTTGTGGTGGGGGGAGGGGGAGGGGGTGGTTGTGGTGGGGGGAGGGGGGTTGTGGTGGGGGGAGGGGGGTTGTGGTGGGGGAGGAGTTGTGGTTGTTAAAGAGGTGGATGGGGAGGGCGTTTAGTGGGGGAGATGATGAGTGTTAGAGGAGAGGGAAGATGGGGGGTAGTGGGCGGATGTGGGGGGGGGGATTCGTAGTTGGGGGAAGAGGGTAGGTGGGTAGGGAGAGAGCGGAGGGGCTTTGGGAATGTGTGTGTGTGTGTGTGTGTTTGTGCTTGCGTGCGCGTGTGTGCTTGCGTGCGGATGTGTGCTTGAGCGCGCGCGCGCGCGTCCGTCTCTGTCTGTCTGCCTGTCTGCCTGTGTACATACCGATAGAGTGGATGTGCGTACGTATGTGCGTGTGTGTGTGAAACTGCATCTGCCACGCCCACCGCTCTTAGCAGTCTTCCTTCCTTCCTTTGCCGATCGTGTAGGAGAAGATGGAGCGATTAGGAAAGGGGGAAGCATAGGGAGGAAGAAGGAGAATGAAGCAGAAAGTAAAGTAGATATGGAAAGTACAAGGGAAAAAAAAGGGAGAATGGGGAATCGGAGGGAAAGAGGAAGAATAAAAGATGCACTAGATAGTAGTCGGTAGGACACCACACACACACACACACACACACACACACACACACACACACACACACACACACACACACACACACACACACACACACACACACACACACACACATAGATAGACAGATGGTAGTAATTGTAAGATATGATAGAAAAAATGATTTATAGATAGATAGATTAATATATTAATATATTAATTGACATTAATAGTGATAATAAAAACAATGATAATATAATATCAAGTGCACAATGAAGTATAACAGAGTGTAAGAAATTTTAGATACAGGTTCATTTAAAGATAAGTAAACACCAGCGAACAAACAAACAGACAAACAGACATCATTCCTCCGTGCGTCTGAGTTTTCGTTTCATTGTCTCTCTCCCCTCTTCATTTTCTTCCACTCTCCCCTTATCATCTTCTCTCTTTCTTCTTCCCCCTTTTCTGGCCTCTTCTCAACCTTTGACATTACGTTGTTAAATGTCAACGCCATTTTTTCTTTAATCTTTGTTTAAAGAGGACAGTTTAATACCCGGCCTGGCTTTGGCTCCACTCCTCCCGTCTGTCTGGGACCTTCTTTGATTATATGCCTTTTTCTACCCTTTTATTTGTTATTTTTTTATTTGTGTCCTTCCTTCCTCTTTCCTTTCTTTCTTTCTTTCTGTGTCTGTTTATATTTTGATGTTTCCTTCCATCGACATCTCTTCATTTTTCTCTCCCTTGCTCTTATTTTCCTTCGCTGGTAACAAGGACGGAACGAGACGGGCGAGGAAGGGGCTGGGGGCAGGAGGAAGGAGGAGGGTGATGGGAGGAGGAGGAGGAGGAAAGGAAAGGATGTGGAGGTGGGAAGGAAAGGAGGAGGAGGATTGAAAGGAAAGAAGAAGAGGAAGAAGGGGAGGGATGGAGGAGGGGGAGGAGGATGGAGAAGGGGAGGGGAGGGGAGGGGAGGGATGGAGGGGGAGGGGAGGGATGGAGGAGGAAGGAGAAGGGGAGGGGAGGGGAGGGGAGGGGAGGGGAGGGGAGGTGAGCAGGAGGAGGGGAGGGAAGCAGGAGGAGGATGGGAGGGAGGAGAACGAGAGAGAAGGGAGAGAATGGAGGAGGGAGGACGGAGGGAGGGAGAGAAAGAAATGATAGAGGGAGGGAAGGGATAGAAAAGGGAGGGAAGGAAAGGAAGGAGAAACGCTAGGGAAGTAGGGGGAAGAGGCGAGGAAGGAGGAGTAGGAGAAGAAGAAGAGGGAGGAAGGAAGAATAGGAGAAGAAGCAGAGGGAGAAAGGAAAAGAAAGGAAAATTTGAAATATTGTACAAGTAAAGGATTAGGAAAGAAGTCAGAGGAACAAAGAGAAAGAGAGAGAGGAAGGGAGGGTTGGAGGGGAGGGAAGGGGAGGGGAGGGGAGGGGAGGGGAGGGGAGGGGAGGGGAGGGGAAGAAGGTTCGTAGCGTAGCCAGGATTTAAGGTGGCGTGACAAGGGCTGTGAGTGTACCACTGTCATGCCCCGTTTTGAGGTGATCTCGGCATTGTGTTGATATTACGTGATAACGCGTGTGTCATGCATTAGTCGTGGCATAAGGAGGACACAGGCTGGGGGGAAGAGGGAGGATCGAAGAGCAGGAGGAGGAGGAGGAGGAGGAGGAGACGGAAGAAGACGAAGAAGAAGAAGGAAGAAGAAGGAAGAAGAAGGAAGAAGAAGAAGAAGAAGGAAGAAGAAGAAGAAGAAGAAGAAGAAGAAGAAGAAGAAGAAGAAGAAGAAGAAGAAGAAGAAGAAGAAGAAGAAGAAGAAGAAGAAGAAGAAGAAGAAGAAGAAGAAGAAGGGGAGGAATGAAGGAAGGGGGGAGGAAAGAAGAAGAAGGGAAAAATAATGATAATAAAGATAATAATGATGATGATGATGATGATGATGATGATGATAAGAAAAAAAAGGAGTAAAGGAGGAGAGGAAAAAATGAGAAGAGAGGGCGATTGCTGGGGAGACCGCAAATATAGAGAGGGAGTTGGAGAGCGAGATAAAAAAGGGCGAGGGGAATGAGGTGGAAAGAGGGAGAGAGAGGGGGGGGGGGGGGGGGGGGGGGGGGGGGGGGGGGGGGGGGGGGGGGGGGGGGGGGGGGGGGGGGGAGGGGGAGAGAGATAATGCCAAAAAAAAAAAAAAAAAAAAAATGGATAGAAAAGGATAAAAAACATACAACTGAGCAAAGAAAATGAAAGGATGAATACACCGGAAGGCCGTTCACAGCCCCAGAAATGTACCAATTACATAGGCCTACCTGTCACGCAGCCTAACATATTCGAACGAATAGTTGTTTTTTGTCAGTCATTTTCGTCTGTAAAACAACTTCTAAGTGATATATAGTTGTTGGTGATATATATGAAGCCTGTATGTGAGTTCGGTATGTTTGTATTAGCGTTATGTAATTTAAATTTAAGTTTTCGTTTATCATGTTGCTTACACCCATAATTTTTTTCTTTCCCTTATTCTGTATCCCTTTCCTTCTCTGTCTGCCTGTCTGTTTGTATCTCTCAATCTTTCTTTCATTCTTCTCTCTCTTTTTTCTATCTCTCTCGTTCTCTTTCTCTTTCTCGTTCTCTTTCTCTCTCTCTTTCTCTTTCTCTTTCTCTCTCTTTCTCTTTTTCTCATTTTCCCTCTCTTTCTCTTTTTCTCATTTTCTCTCACTTTCTCTTTTTCTCATTTTCTCTCTCTTTTTCTCATTTTCTCTCTCTCTCTTTTTCTAATTTTCTCTCTTTCTCTTTTTCTCATTTTCTCTCTCTTTCTCTTTTTCTCATTTTCTCTCTCTTTCTCTTTTTCTCATTTTCTCTCTCTTTCTCTCTTTCTCATTTTCTCTCTCTTTCTCTTTTTCTCATTTTCTCTCTCTTTCTTTCTCATTCTCTCTCATTCTCTCTCATTCTCTCTCATTCTCTCTCATTCTCTCTCTCTCTCTCTCTCTATCTCTCTCTCTCTCTCTCTCTCTCTCTCTCTCTCATTCTCTCTCATTCTCTCTCCCTTCCTCCCTCCCTCTCTCCCTCCCTCCCTCCCTCCCTCCCTCCCTCCCTCCCTCTCTCCCTCCCTCTCTCCCTCCCTCTCCCTTCCCTTCTCCTTTCCCTCCCTCCCCTCCTTCCCCTCCTCCCCCCTTCCGTCCCTCCTTCCCCTCCTCCCTCCCTCCCTCCCTCCCTCCCTCCCTCCCTCCCTCCCTCCCTCCCCCCCTCCCTCCCTCCCTCCCCCCTCCCTCCCTCCCTCCCTCCCCCCTCCCTCCCTCCCTCCCTCCCTCCCTCCCCGAATCGATCGCGCTGCGTGGCCTTGACCTCGTCCATGCGGAATTCAAGGTCAGGAGAGGGTTAGTGACCTTGGTTCGCACAGCGCCGTGGATCCGGGTCCTTAGGTCGGTCTGTCGCCGCGTAGTCTAGTCTCGAGTTTTGATGCTTTTTCTTCGTTTCTTTTTCTATTCCTTTTTTTCATTTTTTTGTGTCATTTTGTGTCTTTTATTTATCTTTTATTTTATTATTATTATTATTTTTTTCTTTCTTTGAAAATCTGGTTGCTTGTTCCGTTTTCTTTTTGTAGATCTCCACCTCTCCCTACTCTTATCTTCTCTCTTCCTTTTTTCCTTTTCTCCCTCGACTTAATCTTCACTCCCTCCTTCCTTTCCCTTCTTCACTCCGCTCCCTCCTCCCTCTCTCCTCATTCTCTCCACCCATTCTTTCTCCGTGTATCTCATTT
>NC_061846.1:3376956-3381674 GCF_019202785.1 Penaeus chinensis
CAGACTTCCTTCTTGCCGCAGATGTCCTTCACGGAGGAGCTCAAGAAGGAGCTCCTGTTCATCGTCAAGTGCAACGAGAACTCGAAGCCCGTCAGGAAGAAGCTTTCGCCCGCAGACACTGACACCTCGACCGGCTACAGCTCATCGTCGACCTACGATTACTCCAACGGACATGACAAGCATGGTTATTAGGAGGAGGAGGAGGAGTAGGAGTAGGAGGAGGGGGAAGAGGAGGAGGAGGAGGGGGGAGAGGAGAAAGAGGAGGGGGTGGAGTAGGAGGAGGAGGAGGAGGGGGAATAGGAGGAGGAGGAAAAAGAAGAAGAAGGAGAGGAGGAGGGGAGAGGGAGAGGGAGAGGGAGGGGGAGGGGTAGGAAGAACAAGAAGAAAAGAAGAAGAAAAAAAGATTAGGGTGACGTTGGGGAAGTAGAAGGAAATGCAGAAGATGAAGAAGGGAGGAGGAGGAGGAGGGGGAATAGGTGGGGATGACGAAGAAGAAATAGAAGATGATGAAGAAGGAGAAACCGAAGTCACAGAAGAAGAGAAATGAAGAAGACACAGAAAGGGATGAAGAAGGGAAAGACAGAAAGACGAAAGAGAGTGGATAAGAAATAAGATTAGGATTTATTTTGGTTCTGTATTAGTGTTCTTATAGCTCTGAAATCTCATCAGAATTAGCGCTAAATATTCACAAGCTTCCGCCAATTCTTTGCTTTCACTTAGTAAACACAATTTTTTTGGCTTTATTCATCACAGTGAGTTGCTACAGCGCTCTTTCGCTAGCAAGCCCTGCAATGTGTTTTTGTTATCATCTCTGTTGAAGATTATGCTTCGTTTGTTGATATCTTTAAGCATAGTTGTAACTTAGAATATTGTTTTCTGTATTGTTCCCTGTTCTCATAAATTGTATAGTCTTTACGTTACGTTGTTTTATTGTTCTTCCTCTAATACTGATCACA
Organism: Penaeus chinensis; assembly: GCF_019202785.1. Taxonomy (NCBI): domain Eukaryota; kingdom Metazoa; phylum Arthropoda; class Malacostraca; order Decapoda; family Penaeidae; genus Penaeus; species Penaeus chinensis. The sequence goes on from NC_061846.1 coordinate 3,377,913, forward strand.
TCACTGACTATAGGATGAACACTCGAAAACTGTTCACAATCTTTTCGATAAGGAATCCGGCAATACATCAAGTGAAGAAATGATTTTAGTTCGGGAGAATTTCGATAATATTGTTTTATCTCAATGGCAATTACCAACATGGCTAACGTGCGTGTGAATGGCCCGCTCGCGACTGAAATATTATGATTTGTTGGCTTTCGACAATTTAATCATAATTTTGAGTCACTGTCGTGTTCTGGATGAACTAAATAAATATAATAATGACAATGCAAGATCAGCCATACAAGCAGAGTTCAAAATTATTTATATGTATGTCAGCACGTAGCAGGGAAATGGAAAGGGGACCAAAAGGACTGTGGTAACTACAGAGGTATTACATTGCTCAGCGTACCAGGCAAGGTCCTCGCTCATCTGCTTTTGGCACGAGTGCGCCACCACCTATTATGAGCACAGAGACCTGAGCAGTCTGGTTTTACACCCAAGAAGTCAACTATAGACCGCGTCTTAGCACTTCGTGTCCTTGTGGAACGCCGACTTGAGTTTCAACAAGGTATGCTTGTAGCTTATGTTGATCTCAAGAAGGCTTTCGACTCAGTGCACCGAGAGAGTCTCTGGACCTTACTGGGTCTCCGTGGGATCCCCCCAGGGATTAATGGTTTGCTGTCTGGCCTGTATACAGATACCGAGAGTGCTGTCAAGTGTGGGGAGGGCATCTCTGCCTTTTTCCCGGTGTCCTGGCCCCAACCCTTTTCAATACCTATATGGACTGGATACTTGGCCGTGCCGTGAACCGTAGTTCCTGTGGGGCATCAATTGGTAATTTCAAGGTCACAGACCTTGACTTTGCCGATGATGCAGTGATTCTAGCAGTGACATTGGAGGTCCTGGAAGTAGCTCTCGAGGCGCTGTATAAGTGGGCGAAGCCACTGGGACTCGCAGTCAACTGGACCAAGACCAAGGTTCAGGAATTTGGGGACTTTTTGGATGTGATGTTCAGTCTGTGTATGCCTGTGGCGAGAACATTTAGGTCTTGGATAGCTTCACTTATCCTGGTAGTGTAGTGCAGAGCGACGGAGGCTCCGGCCGGGAAGTCACTCGACGACTCGGACTGGCCTACGGCGTTTTGGACTCACTCAATAGGAGTATTTGGCGCTGTTGGTATTTGACTAGGAGAACTAAGATTCAGAGCACTGGTGGTCCAGGTCTTACTCTATGGCTGTGAGACCTGGACACTGAACAGTGCTCTGAAGGCCCGTCTTGACTTCTTTGGTACTAAGTGTCTTCGCAGAATTGTGGGGTATACCTGGAGGGACCATATGTCCAATCAGTGGATACTCCATGAGACTGATTCAAGACCTATTACCAGTCTGATACGAGAGCGCCAACTTCAGCTCTATGGGCATGTGGCTCGTTTTCCTGAGGAAGATCCGGCTCTTGGGGTCATCTCCGAGAGGGTTGACCCAGGCTGGATAAGACCAAGGGGAAGGCCACGGAACTCTTGGCTGAAGCAAGTCGATTAGAACTGCCAAGATGTGCTGGGAGTGGGAAGGGATGCTGCATGGAGGCTTGCTCAGAGGGACCCCAGGAGGTAGAGGCAAAGGTTGGGCGCGGCAAAGCGCAGCCATGCGTATGCCCCCTTATGCAGTCTTACCGATCCCCTTTTCCCCTTCCAGAGAGGGATGACCACACCCCTCAGCAGGTCAGGGGGAATGGTACCAGTCTGCCAGATGGCAGACAGGACTGCATACAAGCCCCTTGCCATAGGTTCCCCACCAGCCTTTATCAATTCAGCTGGGATGCCACAAACACCTGCAGCTTTAACACTCTTCAACTTGGAGATCGCCCCCCCTGACTTTAGGGAGGGTGGATCCTCGCTGATGGGTGGGTCTGGCAGAGGAGTCTCAACATTACCCGCATCCATGTTAACTGTTGGTGGATCAACCTGATACAATTGCTCAAAATACTCAGGCCAACGCACACGCACCCCATCAGGATCTGAGATTATCTGGCCACTTGCTGAGCGGACTGCAGTCGTCTGTGAGGAGGTCTTGGAGTTCAGCTTTCTCAGGGCTTGGTAGGCAGAACGAAGGTCATTTACTAAGAATCTCTGTATCAGTAATCTCTGCAAGATTACTGATAAATTGTTCCTTATCCCGTCTCAACAGTGACCTAGTTCTGCGCACCAGAGAACGGTGCAAGTTGCGATCCCCTGACAATCGAGCCGCACGACAAGCATCTGTGGCATCCAGTGTCTTCTACGAGATGGAATTCTGTCTTGCTCTTGGGCGTTAACCAATGGATTCCTGAGCTGCATCAAGCGTTTCACGCTTGAAGGTATCCCACATAAGAACAGGGTCTGTCAGGCCCTCGAGTGCTGTGAGACGACCAGAGATAGCCTCGGCAAACTCCCGGGCACACTCGTCTTCCCTCAATCTGTCCAAATGAAACACCCTAAGGTGTTCATTTGGGCGACGGGGGGTTCTAAAGTGGACCCGGAGAGTAGCCACAACTAATCTATGATCAGTTCCACAGAACTCGGCGCTTCGATACACCCTGCAGTTCTGGAGGATCCTCCGCCGAGTGCTAACGAGGATGTGGTCGATCTCTTTGGCCACACTACCCGTATCGCTGTACCAAGTCCAACGATGCGGGTCAGAACACTGATACCACGTGGACGTGGGCTGCTCGCAGCCTACATCGACCTCAAGAAGGCGTTTGATACGGTGCATCGCGATTCACTCTGGGAGATCCTGAGGCTACGAGGAATTCCAACAAGGATTGTTGGATTAATAGCAAACCTGTGTACAGGCACTGAAAGTGCTGTAAAGTGTGGTGGGGGCCTGTCGAGCTTTTTCCCTGTTAGTTCAGGCGTGAGGCAAGGCTGTGTCCTTGAATCAACACTTTTCAATACTTGCATGGATTGAATACTGGGTAGAGCTACTGTCCAAAGTCACTGTGGAGCAACTCTGGGCAATATCAAGGTTACAGACCTTGACTTTGCTGATGATGTTGCCATTCTATCTGAATATCTGGAAACCCTCGTGGCGGCTTTTGATGCATTTAGCAATGAAGAGAAGCCCCTGGGGCTAGAGGTCTCCTGGACCTAGACCAAGATCCAGGATTTTTGGGGCCTACTGGGAGACCCTGTGCAGTCGGTACGTGCTTGGGGTGAAAACATCGAAGTCACAGAGTTTTATATACCTCGGTAGTGCATTTCACGACTCTCGGCTGTCAGACCAAGAAGTCAGTAGACAGATTGGCCTGGCAGCAGGGGTCATGAAATCTCTCGACAAGAGTATTTGGAGATGTCGGTACCTGTGCAGAAGGACCAAGTTACGTGTTTTCAAGGTCCTGATACTGCCAGTTTTACTCTATGGTAGTGAAACTTGGACACTATCTTGTGCTCTGGAATCTCGTCTTGATGCCTTTTGTAACAGAGCCTTGCGCCGGATCATGGGGTACAGTTGGCGGGACCATGTGTCCAACCAACGGCTGCACCGTGAGACCGGTACAGGACCTGTTACTTGCACAATCCGTGATCGCCAACTCAGGCTATATGGCCACTTGGCTCGACTCCCACAGGATGATCCTGCCCATCAGGTCGTCTCTGTCCGAGACAACCATGGGTGGAGGAGGCCTGTGGGATTACCGAGAAGGTTGTGGCTTGGGCAGATCGATCAAACCTGTCGTGAGGAAGTAGAGATGGGCCGGGCCCCTGCCTGGCGGCTCGCCATGAGGGATCCTCGTAGGTGGAAACGGATA
>NC_061846.1:3381774-3394274 GCF_019202785.1 Penaeus chinensis
AAAACATATATACATACATGTATATACATATATACACATGTATATCTATATATCGATATGTACATATGTATGAAATATGTATACAAAATAGCATAGGTGGTATGTGCAAATACATGAATAACAGTCTTAATATTATTACCTGACCAATGTCATAAAGTAAAACCTTCCCAGGAGGAAATAAGAGAAAAAGAAACACTGTCTCCAGTAAATATCCTATTTAAGGATCTCACTGCTTATTGACACATAGTACATTTCTAAAATTCTAAAAAGGATCCTCACTTTGATCGTTTCTTGTAGTCCTTTTTCTTTTCCAATGCCCCTAGATGTTGCCGACTCTGAGGCTGGTGTCTTTCCCTGTGTTCACGTTGGGTCTTGACTGCATTGCGTAGAGAAGACATCTTGAAATGCACTTGTAATCACAATCTGTAATTCAGTATAATTAAGTATTTCTAATCATCTGACCTATTGATTAATTACTATCTAAATGAAAAAAAAATATTGAGAATACTTTTTCATGAACTAATGCTATTGCTTCTATACTTAGTGCTCGGTAAAAGTTTAAGACACCTACTACAAATGACATGAGATTCCCATTATTACATCAACACCATATGAAACAAACTCTGTATCTAATGTATGGTCAGTAAGGCCTCTCCAAAATGTAAAATACACTTGGGTTTCCGTTCTAAAGCTGCATTTACTTGATATAATCATAAACAGAGCTACTTACAGCCAATATGTCTCAAGAATTCACCGCAGTGTAAGTTTCAACAGAAGTTTTCTTAGAGAATTTCCTGTGCGGAGAACACGGAGAACACGTTTGATGATCCTACCTCGTCGGCCTAACCTCGAGTCATGTAGAAGATATTCATCTAAAATAAAAAACCTCAATTGAATTTTTAAATTACAAAAAATATTAATTAAAAGTCAATTTTAATTAAAAATAAAAGAGAATCACATATCAATTACCTCCAAGTACCCCAAACAATCAAATTACTAAGTAATCTACACAACCCTGACTTACAGATGTAAACAAAGGATCCGGAGGCCAAGCGACCCAAGTTGTAAACATTGCGCAGCGAGAGAGCGGCCGGGGCGGAACGCTAATAATTCACGATGAATTTATTAAAAGGAGTCATTGGCATACATGCGAGAACTATGCAGATACATCACTTTACAATTGAGAGTTTCCTGTCGAAAAATTATACTACCTCAAGGTAAAGAGAGAGAGTATTTGGTAGTATGAATGTACTGTCCTAAATTATGTAATTAATATAACTGCTGGCTGTACTAATTTTGTACTACCGGTGGGTGGTATCTAAAGTCAGAAATAAGAGTGGATGCTAATATGCTAATATGTCAGTTATGGTTGTTTTAAAATATTCCATCGCCAGTACAATACCTGTGAAAAAGGTAGATGAAAGAGAGAAGTCCATAATTGAAATATCAGTGTTCTGTATTTTTTGGTAACCATTATGGTTATTATTATGTCATTATACTAATAACAGTAGTAACAGTAATATATATTAAAGTGTTAACAGGTGAGATACATAGGACTAGTATTTGACTCCCTAGTGTCCAAGCACTTGTTGTCACCACAATAATAAACAAAAAGTGCTGAGAACATTGCATGTAATCATACCATCTGTATTCATTGGGTTAATGTCATCAAAGCCAGTGCCATGTCATAAAAGATATCCATGAACAAACCTTTTAGCATCACTAGTGTACAGTTGATATAAAAGTTCTGATAAATTTATTTGATGTAGCTTGAGTTTAAAACAACCTGAAAAATTTAGTTGTTCAAATAAACCAAAACTGAAAGTGAACCTAATCTTAAGCACCAAAAGAACTGATAAGAATTCTAAAATGTTGAGCAGTGATTTCTGATCTTATTGTAGCAGCTGTGATCATGACTTATCAATCATGACAATGTAAAAACTTTGAAAAGTCATAGCATAGAACATTCAAAAATTGTATAAGGTTGTGATAATTTCCTTTTCATCAATTTTCATGTGAGGCCTTCGTATTTCATTTGGATTCATTTAATTTTCTAATAGGACCAGCTATTGATAAATGACATGTCATGTATCTCATATTGTCTAGACTAGTCGTAGTATTCTCTATATGACCAATTATTGGTGGCACCAAGTGATTGCTGTGGCGTACATATCTGTTGATAATTTGATGAAGGCCACCAAAACTCAATCATGTAGATTCTGGAAGATAAAGATTGTAGATCAATACTGTCTGTTGTCAAATAATGAATAGGTCCAAGCTCCGATCTTGCCAGAATATGCATGGTGGGGGCTATTGGTTGCTTTCATTATTGGCTCTCGTGGAACCCTTATAATTCAAAAGGAGCATATGAGTCAGTGTTTCATATTAGCATAATATATTGTACACAGAATTATTAATATAAGTGAAAAGGTTTAAATTGCATTATCCTTTGCATTTACAGAAGTGCTGCAGTAGATATGGCTTTTACCTTATTCCAATCAGCAAGTCCACAAAAGACATCTGACAAAGCCCCAGTAGTGATCATGCATGGACTGCTTGGTTCAAAAACAAACTGGAAAGGGCTTGGAAAAGCTATTAGTTCCAAAACAGGGCGACAAGTAAGTGAGCAAGAAATCCAGTTTCTCTAACTTGAGAAAATTATATGAACTCTATTACCTATTCATAAAAAAATACTGAAATAACAGGCCCAGGAATCTAGTATTCACATGTAATTTTTAAAATGATACAACAAAATTGAAAGTATTAAACACAGCTGCTAAATGATATTACTCCCAGGTTTATACTGTAGATGCCAGAAATCATGGTGACAGCCCTCACACTCCAGATATAAGCTACCCACTGTTAGCTGAAGATCTGCTTCATTTTCTCGAAAGACAAAACATTCCAAAGGCTGTGTTGATGGGTCACAGCATGGGAGGCAGGGCAGTCATGGCAGCTGCTCTGATAGAGGTTAGTCATGTAAAATTCTGTAGGCAGGTGAGGATGAGATAGAGGGTGAAATTCAGGTAGCTTAAAGAATGAAGGTGTAGGTGAGAAGAGGGAGAAGATAGTGGTAAAGTAAGAGATTGAGGTGAGGGTGAAGTAGAGATAGAAGGTAAAAGTGAAAATGAGGTAAAGGATGAGGGAGAGGAGAGGGTAAAGGAGGTGTGAAAGAGAGAGGGAAGGAGAGGTTGAAGGGGAGAGAGTGAGGGTAAGGGGAAAGCGAGAGGAGAAAGACAGAGAAAAGGAAAAGGAGCCTGATAGAGAGAGAAAAAGAGAGAGAGACAGAGAGAAAGAGAGAGAGACTGAGAGAGAAAGAGAGAGAGACTGAGAGAGAAAGAGAAAGAGAGAGAGACTGAGAGAGAAAGAGAGAGAGACTGAGAAAGAAAGAGAGGAGACTAAGAGAGAAAGAGAGGAGACTGAGAGAGAAAGAGAGAGAGACTGAGAGAGAAAGAGAGGAGACTGAGAGAGAAAGAGAGAGAGACTGAGAGAGAAAGAAAGAGAGACTGAGCGAGAAAGAGAGAGAGACTGAGAGAGAAAGAGAGAGAGACTGAGAAAGAAAGAGAAGAGACTGAGAGAGAAAGAGAGAGAGACTGAGAGAGAAAGAGAGGAGACTGAGAGAGAAAGAGAGAGAGACTGAGAGAGAAAGAGAGAGAGACTGAGAGAGAAAGAGAGAGAAAGAGAGAGACACAGGGAGAGAAAGAGAGAGAGACTGAGAGAGAAAGAAAGAGAGACTGAGAGAGAAAGAGAGAGAGACTGAGAGAGAAAGAGAGAGAGACTGAGAGAGAAAGAGAGAGAGACTGAACAGAGAGAGAGAGAGACTGAACAGAGAGAGAGAGAGAGAGAGAGAGAGAGAGAGAGAGAGAGAGAGAGAGAGAGAGAGAGAGAGAGAAACCAAGAGAGAGATAGAGAGAGAAACCAAGAGAGAGAGAGAGAAACCAAGATAGAGATAGAGAGAGAAACCAAGAGAGAGATAGAGAGAGAAACCAAGAGAGAGATAGAGAGAGAAACCAAGAGAGAGATAGAGAGAGAAACCAAGAGAGAGATAGAGAGAGATAGAGAGAGAAACCAAGACAGAGAGAGAGAGAGAGAGAAACCAAGACAGAGAGAGAGAGAAACCCTGAGAGAGAGAGAGAAACCAAGAGAGAGAGAGAGAAACCAAGAGAGAGAGAGAAACCATGAGAGAGAGCGAGAGAGAGAGAAACCATGAGAGAGAGAGAGACCAAGAGAGAGATAGAGAGAGAGATAGAGAGAGAAACCAAGAGAGAGATAGAGAGAGAAACCAAGAGAGAGAGGGAAACCATGAGAGAGAGAGAGAAACCAAAAGAGAGAGAGAAAGAAACCATGAGAGAGAGAGAGAAATCAAGAGAGAGAGAGAGAGAGAGAAACCAAGAGAGAGAGAGAGAGAAACCAAGAGAGAGAGAGAGAAACCAAGAGAGAGATAGAGAGAGAAACCAAGAGAGAGATAGAGAGAGAAACCAAGAGAGGGATAGAGAGAGAAACCAAGAGAGGGATAGAGAGAGAAACCAAGAGAGATAGAGAGAGAAACCAAGAGAGAGAGATAGAGAGAGAAACCAAGAGAGAGATAGAGAGAGAAACCAAGAGAGAGATAGAGAGAGAAACCAAGAGAGAGATATAGAGAGAGAGAAACCAAGAGAGAGATAGAGAGAGAAACCAAGGGAGATAGAGAGAGAAACCAAGGGAGATAGAGAGAGAAACCAAGAGAGAGATAGAGAGAGAAAGCAAGGGAGAGAGAGAGAGAGAAACCAAGAAAGAGAGAGAGAGAAACCAAGAGAGAGAGAGAGAAACCAAGAGAGAGATAGAGAGAGAAACCAAGGGAGATAGAGAGAGAGAAACCAAGAGAGAGAGAGAGAAACCAAGAGAGAGAGAGAGAGAAACCAAGAGAGAGAGAGGGAGAAACTAAGAAAGAGAGAGGGAGAAACCAAGAGAGAGAGAGAGAGAGAGAAACCAAGAGATTGAGAGGCTGAGAGGCGAGAGAGAGAGAGAGAGAGAGAGAGAGAGAGAGAGAGAGAGAGAGAGAGAGAGAGAGAGAGAGAGAGAGAAACCAAGATAGAGATAGAGAGAGAAACCAAGAGAGAGAGGGAAACCATGAGAGAGAGAGAGAAACCAAAAGAGAGAGAGAGAAACCAAGAGAGAGAGAGAAACCAAGAGAGAGAGATAGAGAAACAAAGAGAGAGAGAAACCAAGAGAGAGATAGAGAGAGAAAATAAGAGAGAGATAGAGAAAGAAACCAAGAGAGAGATAGAGAGAGAAACCAAGAGAGGGATAGAGAGAGAAACCAAGAGAGGGATAGAGAGAGAAACCAAGAGAGAAATAGAGAGAGAAACCAAGAGAGAGATAGAGAGAGAAACCAAGAGAGAGATAGAGAGAGAAACCAAGAGAGAGATAGAGAGAGAAACCTAGAGAGAGATAGAGAGAGAAGCCAAGAGAGAGATAGAGAGAGAAACCAAGAGAGAGATAGAGAGAGAAACCAAGAGAGAGATAGAGAGAGAAACCAAGGGAGATAGAGAGAGAAACCAAGATAGAGATAGAGAGAGAAACCAAGATAGAGATAGAGAGAGAAACCAAGAGAGAGATAGAGAGAGAAACCAAGAGAGAGAGGGAAACCATGAGAGAGAGAGAGAAACCAAAAGAGAGAGAGAGAAACCAAAAGAGAGAGAGAGAAACCAAGAGAGAGAGAGAGAGAAACCAAGAGAGAGAGAGAGAGAAACCAAGAGAGAGAGAGAGAGAGAAACCAAGAGAGAGATAGAGAGAGAAAATAAGAGAGAGATAGAGAGAGAAACCAAGAGAGAGATAGAGAGAGAAACCAAGAGAGGGATAGAGAGAGAAACCAAGAGAGGGATAGAGAGAGAAACCAAGAGAGAGATAGAGAGAGAAACCAAGAGAGAGATGGAGAGAGATAGAGAGAGAAACCTAGAGAGAGATAGAGAGAGAAACCAAGGGAGATAGAGAGAGATAGAGAGAGAAACCAAGGGAGATAGAGAGAGAGAAACCAAGAAAGAGAGAGAGAAACCAAGAGAGAGAGAGAGATAGAGAGAGAAACTAAGAGAGAGATAGAGAGAGAAACCAAGGGAGATAGAGAGAGAGAAACCAAGAGAGAGAGAGAGAGAGAAACCAAGAGAGAGAGGGAGAAACCAAGAGAGAGAGAGAGAAAGAGAGAGAGAGAGAGAGAGAGAGAGAGAGAGAGAGAGAGAGAGAGAGAGAGAGAGAGAGAGAGAGAAACCAAGAGATTGAGAGACTGAGAGGCTGAGAGGCGAGAGAGAGGGAGGGAGGGAGGGAGGGAGGGAGAGAGAGAGAGAGAGAGAGAGAGAGAGAGAGAGAGAGAGAGAGAGAGAGAGAGAGAGAGAGGAAGAGAGAGAGAAACCAAGAGATTGAGAGACTGAGAGGCTGAGAGGCTGAGAGGCTGAGAGGCGGAGAGGCGGAGAGGCGGAGAGGCGGAGAGGCGGAGAGGCGGAGAGGCGGAGAGAGAGAGAGAGAGAGAGAGAGAGAGAGAGAGAGAGAGAGAGAGAGAGAGAGAGAGAGAGAGAGAGAGAGAGAGAGAGAGAGGGAGGGAGGAAGAGAGAGAGAGGAAGAGAGAGAGAGGAAGAGAGAGAGAGGAAGAGAGAGAGAGGAAGAGAGAGAGAGGAAGAGAGAGAGAGGAAGAGAGAGAGAGGAAGAGAGAGAGAGGAAGAGAGAGAGAGGAAGAGAGAGGGAGAGAGGGAGAGAGAGAGAGAGAGAGAGAGAGAGAGAGAGAGAGAGAGAGAGAGAGAGAGAGAGAGAGAGAGAGAGAGAGAGAGAGAGAGAGAAAAATATTAGAATAACCCAAAGCCTTTTAACATTACAGCCATCAGTAGTGGAGAAATTGCTGGTACTTGATATCTCTCCTTATGGGGTCTCAGACAGCATATCATCACTTCCCATCTTTGTTGAGATTATGAGGAAGGTCCAAGTTCCGTCTCATCTGAATATGGTTGAAGCACGCACCTATGTTGACAACCTCCTGCTACCTGCAGTCCCGGTGAGGATATGTCCCATGTTTCACCTGTATTTAATTCATAAATTCTTTTCACTTAAATGATGTGTTCTTTGTGTGAAAATGAATGGTTGTAATAAACATTCATTGGCTGTGGAGGGTAGTTAAGAGTTTTCTTCTTCTTCTTCTTCTTCTTCTTCTTCTTCTTCTTTTCTTCTTAATGTAATATTCATATACTGAAACTAGAATTTGCTTTTTAAGTTATTCTAACTCTTATCTTGCCCAACACAAACTCCTGTATTTTGATTCCAATCTTTTCAGCAGTGAAGTATGTGCCAGTAAGTGTGAATCAACCATCTACTTTTGCTCCCAGGAACGCGGTATTCGGCAGTTCCTTTTGACGAACCTGATCCGGGATGAGGACGGCTACAAATGGAGAGTGAACATTAATGCTATTGCCAAGAACTTCAACCCCCACATATCTACCTTTCCCGTTGTCAAGAGGGACAGTTATTTTGAAGGAGAGACTGCTTTTGTGGCCGGAGCTTTGTCAGATTATGTTAGGTAAAGGGGGCAGATTTTCTGTGTAGTTGCATGTGTGCTTTGTGTGTTTAATATGGTCATTTTGTGACTGCAGATGCTTTCATGCTATGTTTATTTGTGTAAGGTAGTGTCAGGATGGGGATATTTGATATTTGATGAATAATAACAGTAATTCAGAAAAAACAAGGGAAAAGAGTAAGAGATGAAGAGCATTGGGAAAGGGAAAGGGGCACACACACATATATGAACCTTTTGTATTTAAGTTTTGTTGTTGTTGTTGTTTTTGTTTTTGTTCAACATGGATGGCACCACAAGTGCTCAGCCACCAACAAATCAAGTAGCCTAATGTGACCTAACTTAATTTTCCCTAATCCTTGACCTTTTGGGATTTTTTTTTTCCCCCCCTAATGCGATTAAAATTGATGCTGTTATTTTCATTACTCACATTATTATTTTTCAGTGTAAATAAATACTAATAGCAATAGAAAATAATAAAGAATCATTCCAAAACTCAAGTAAGAAGATAAATAGGTGAGATATTAGTAATTGATTTCTTGGTAATTAAGCATTTGTATAGTCATCTATGTGTAAACACACGAAATTAAGATCTTAGTGGTCATGGTATTTATGTTATGTCCTCGCAGCCTAAAGGATTAATCATACACACATAAAGCAAGATAGATTATTTATTTATGTAATGCAATATGTTGGTTGTATAATGCATAAAAAGATCCATGTAAATTAGATTTTGTTTCACCTTAGCACAAAACTACCTACCTGTTTTTTATCCACAGACCAGAAGAAGAGGAGATCATCCAAGACATCTTTCCGCAGGCAACTTTTCATTACATCGAAGGCGCAGGACACTGGCTGCATGCAGACAAGCCGGCAGAATTCTTAGATGTCGTAATTCCAATGATTCAGGGATAAGAATCTAATAGGGCATAGTTCTTGGAATTTAGAATGCTTTGTAAAAAGTACAGCATTTGTACTGTAGTCAGAACCGTATTTGAATTATTATTTTACTCATGAGTAAATTATTTCAGGATAATAATTTATTTTAGGTTGTATATTATAAAGAAAATTGATGCTAGTTTTACAATTATTCAATAAGATGAATATTTAAAAAACATTTAATGATTGAAGCAGTTTTATATTAACTTAAAGATGTATTTAATATCATTGTAATATATGTATATACTAAAGGTAAATATTAATAAAATATTGCACAATCTGTACTAGCTTATTTTCATAATAAAGTTGTTTTTTAATAGTTTAAACAGGGTAATTTAGTTGCTATTTAACACACACACACACACACACACACACACACACACACACACACACACACACACACAATTTCCCTCGTCCATCGATCTTATGGCTGATGACTTCATTTAGCAAGAAATTTTTATCATATATTTAATAGTAGAAACCTGTCAAACTAACACATAAATTTTGTAAAGTAAAGGGCAAGTGAGTTTAACAATATTTATAAAGAGCTAAAGTCAACTGGAAATTGGCATACTCAGGCATTTGCTATCATTATATAGATTATTGATAGTATTAATGAAAATAATAATGATAATAAGAATAATTATGATCATGATAATGAAAATAATATAATAATAATAATTCCTTATGTATTACTATCACCAATATTATTATTATTATATCATTATTATTATCCTTACATTACTATTATTATCATTATTATTATCATCATTACTGTTAATATTATTTTTATTATTGTCATTATCTTGTTGGATTTGTAATGACTACTGATAAAATGTTATAATGTTCTCACTGTTATTCTAGATATTTTTCTTACAGATACTATTGGCACAATGACAAATATAAGAACCACTATGATAATTAGTATTATTATCATGATTATTGCCACTATGAACTTCATTAACACATTATGGAAATCAGGAGGGGATGTTATCTCCTCAGAGAATACAGTGGACTGCCAAACACGAGAAAGTGTAATGGATACCTGATAACTTTTCCCCAAAGAAAGTTTTTTTCTGGTTTCAATTTTGGATCCTGCAACATAGAAGTCAAATGTGATACCACTGTTATTACTATAAAACATTTCTATGTGATATATTTTTATTTTATATCCTCTCTCCCAACACCCTCTAATTGTCTTACTGCACAATCTTCTTCATTGTCTACCCCCACCCCTTTTATTACTACTCTTCATCCTCATTTTCCTCCTCCCAACAGTACTACCTCTCTCCATACCACCCTATCTTCCTCCCACCCTCGTCCTTCTGCTGCTTCCACCTCTGCAAAGCTTTTGAGTACCATTTTTTGTCCCAGCCAAGTGGGTTCGATCTCACTGCCAAACCTATTTCTGCCCAACTTCACTCCTCCCTAATACTTGTACCGGACCTGTTTCCATCTCCCCGAATTATTGTCCTGTCTACGACAAGGACTGGTCAGACTGAAAATGACTTGCTCGCATTAATTGTTGACTATGATGCAGTAGTAATCCAGTGCTATACTATTCCTCCCAGAAGCCAATGTAAGTCCTACATCAATATTGCCAAGATTAGCTTTTGTAGACAGGACCTCCCCCATTAAGTACCTCTCCCTCTGTTCCTTGGACATCTATTCCCTCTTTTCCTCCACATAAGAAATCCTTTGTTTCTCAAACCTCCCCTCCAGAAACTCTTGAAGACATCGAAAACTTCCTAAACATGACCCTAGAGAATGCTCCATCCCCCTCATCCACCCACTAATCCCTTAACTTCTATTGGCTCTACACTTAAAGTATTTCTGATATCCATCCTCCTCCTCCTCAAGTTCCCCCTACCCCTCTTCCTCCCACTCTCTCAAAAAATACCCCATCCTCTCCCCATTATTCTTGCAACTCCCACCTGGATGCTTACGTCACAACAATGTCCTCCGGATCCCTCCCCTCCTGATGTTCTTCCCCATACTTCACTAGCTTCCCTTGTTCCCTTATCTCATTCTCTGGATTCTTATCCTACTTACACCACTACCATTTCTACCCGTATAACCCTTTGATTGTTTCATAATGGCTCTTTTGCAGTTTTCCTCATACAGTATAACTCTCCCTTCCTCAGGCACATACTCTCCATTTGATCTGATCCCCCTATACCTTTAACCACTTCTCCTTTTACAAATCCCCACCGTATTCCATTAGCTCCCCCTCTATACTCTTTTCAGTACTATTCTATCCTACAGCATTCTTTAACATATAACCTCTTATCCTAATCGTTAACTCATTCCCAACCTTTTCGCCACAACACTTACTTTAGTGCTATATGACCTTTGATGTCTAGCACATAGATTCCTTCTAACCATAAATCACTGAATATAATAAACTTCATTACCCATGTCCCACATGAGTCAGATAAGTTTGTCAAATTATAGTTCATTTATTGAACTGAAAATATCAAATTAAAATAGAAAAGATGAAATACAAAGCAATAAAAAATATGATGTTCTTTGTATATTGCTCCAGCAATGCTAAATTATTGTTGCAATTGCTATGGTTTCCCTTTCTGCGTTGGCCTTTCAAATAGTTATTCTGACTGACTTTTCTCTCTCTCTCTCTCTCTCTCTCTCTCTCTCTCTCTCTCTCTCTCTCTCTCTCTCTCTCTCTCTCTCTCCATCCCTCCCTCCCTCCCTCCCTCCCCCTCTCCCTCTCCCTCTCTCCCCTCTCCCCCTCTCCTCCTCTCCCCCTCTCTTTTTCTCTTTCTCTTTCTCTCTCTTTCTCTCTCTCTCTCGCTCACTCACTCACTCTCTCTCTCTCTCTCTCTCTCTCTCTCTCTCTCTCTCTCTCATTTTCTCTCTCTCTCTCTCTCTCTCTCTCTCTCTCTCTCTCTCTCTCTCTCGCTCTCTCTCTCTCTCTCTCTCTCCCTTTCTCTCTCTCCCTCTCTCTCTCTCTCCCTCCCTCCCTCCCTCCCCCTCCCCCTCCCCCTCCCTCTCCCTCTCCCTCTCCCTCTCCCTCTCCCTCTCTCCCCCTCTCCCCCTCTCCTCCTCTCCTCCTCTCCCATTCTCTCTTTCTCTTTCTCTCTCTTTCTCTCTCGCTCTCGTTCTCTCTCTCTCTCTCTCTCTCTCTCTCTCTCTCTCTCTCTCTCTCTCTCTCTCTCTCTCTCTCTCTCTCTCTCTCTCCCTCCCTCCCTCTCTCTCTCTCTCTCTCTCTCTCTCTCTCTCTCTCTCTCTCTCTCTCTCTCTCTCTCTCTCTCTCTCTCTCTCTCTCTCTCCCTCTCTCCCCCCTCTCTCTCTCTCTCTCTCTCTCTCTCTCTCTCTCTCTCTCTCTCTCTCTCTCTCTCTCTCTCTCTCTCTCTCTCTCTCTCTCCCCCCCCTCTGCAGTCATTCCAGTTTGCAGTTTTTAGAAATATTTCTTTCGGATCTTAGTGATGGTGACTGTAGTGATCTTCCTTACAGATATCGTTATCAATACCATTTTAATACCAGGTTGACCTGGGAAATCGAGATATATGATCGTGGAAAAAGTGTATTAATTTCAGGTCGAGAACACTGGTAGAGCTGGGTTCTTCTAACATTTTTCATCTCGACCTAGTTTGATTTTGTTCACCACTTTACGATCCAGTATGTCTATTCCATTGTATCTTCCTTTCAACCCGTTATCTGTTTGTATATATATGTGTGTGTATATATATATATATATATATATGTATATATGTATATATATATGTATATATATGTATATACATAAATATATGTGTATATATGTGTGCGTGTGTGTGTGTGTGTGTGAGTGTGTGTGTGTGTGTGTGTGTGTGTGTGTGTGTGTGTGTGTGTGTGTGTGTGCGTGTGTGTGTGTGTGTGTGTGCATGTGTGTGTGTGTGTGTGTGCATGTGGGTGTGTGTGTGTGTGTGTGTGTGTGTGCATGTGTGTGCGTGTGTGTGTGTGTGTGTGCAGTGTACGTGTATTATTTTATTTTGTTTTTCATTTCAATTCTATTTTTATAATTTTTATT
>NC_061846.1:3399274-3404274 GCF_019202785.1 Penaeus chinensis
GGGCAAAAGTGAATGATCGAAGTAAACCTTTCAGTAATTTAACTATTGTGATGCACATTCATAGTAATATTATCTGAGCCTTCGCCTGACCTTCACTTTATGTTCTGGCAGGATAGATCCGGGCAAATTTCTGGATCTCGTACCGATAATTTCTTAGCTTGACCAATAAATCAGGAATGACCAGCTTGCAAGTGCCAGGATCCTCTTCATCGGTGTTGGCGGGAATTGCAACCACTATCCGCCGCTCCTTTTCTATATTTTTCATGTAAAGGCGAAACAGTTTTCACCAGATTCTATACACAGCTTAGCCATGTTTGAATTTCAGCTGACTTCTCATGGGTCCAGCTTCTATTGCCACGTGATAATCTAATTGACTGGTCGTTAGTGTACATTGTCACATCACGACTAAGTACAATGCCTATTGGCCCTTTTAATTTCTCTCACGTATTTCATCTGCTATAATTCCCGTTTTCTGTTGTTTTCTTGATTTCCTGGTATTTTCTCTCGATGCTGTAAGAGCACCTGGAAAGTTTTGAGTTTTACATCTTTGTTACCCTTGTTATTAGTTTGCCAAGGTCACGCTACAGAAGAAAAGTTTCTAAGAATGTTCTTTATAATAGGATTCTTCAGTTTCGTTGTTAGGTGTCCTTTCCAATAATACCTTCTGTTCATTTCCGGATTCATCAGTTTCTTGTTTCTTTTAATTAGGTTTTTATTAAAGAAGCTGAATCTCATATCATTAAGATCAATATTCAAAAATATAGATTTTAAATATGTTTTACAAACTGGGTAGTCTAGATCATTTCAGATTATTGTTTTTGGAGGAAGGAATGGTCAGAATAATAGTCTATTTTCGCCTTTGCTATAAACCAGCATACAAGCAAAACTACCAATTAACATTACGATTTTTCAACCTGAGCCATAAAAGGGAAATTATTTAATTGGCTGAGGTGTGCGCAGTAGTCTATAAAGGTTGGCGATATTGATTAAGCTTGATTGGGTTTCAGGTAAAAAAAAAAAAAAAAAAAAAAAAGTGTAAGTTTTGTCAGTTTTGTAAATATTGGACAGCTATTGTGAAATATTTAGGTGTAATTCTATTACCTATGTATTAATTGTATATGTTGAAAATATTTTTATAAGAATTATTTTTTTCATCAAAAGCTTTCCTATCTACAGTAGAATTTTATCAAATCGGAGATACTGAGTCAGATATTTCAGATCAAAGCTCGTGATAAGAATATTTTGTGGAGAAGGAAAATGGGTGACTGAACTGTAGATGGCTAGAGATTTATAGACGGACAGAGATAGATATATGAACATATATGTATGTGTGTGTAAAGAGAGAGAGAGAGAGATTCATATATAAAGCCCTAATTAGGTCTAAAGCAGATTATGGGTCAATCGTGTATGGATCGGCATCAAGCTTAGTTTTTAAAGGATTAGATGATGAAGGGCGGATTGGATTGTGTGCGCATGCGTCTTGTAGCCTCAAAATGCACTCGTATCGAGCGTCTTGAGGTGGAGTCAGGAGTACCTCCCCTCCGACTCAGACGCGGGCAGTTAGCACTGACCTATGCCGCAAAGGTGGCTCGAGACCCAAGCCATCCTAACAGAATTGATGGCATTAGGCCCTTTTTTCACGCGACTCCACGACCTCGTCTAGAAAGTCGGTATAGATCTCTCTACCATCGATACCCTGGTTCAGTCAAACATAGCGCCATGGGAAACCCCCAACTTTTCCATCATGGAAGCCCGGCTTCCATCAGCTAAAGCCATGGCGCCGGAGGTGGAGGTACGCCAAAGGTTCAGAGAGATCCTTATTAAACAACTCCCTTTTTCATATATATATATATATATATGAATGTGAAATGAAGTTCGGACTGCCGAATCATACATCGATTTTTCTTGCTGAATTCTTTGCTATTGATAAAGCTTTAGATTTCGCACTATCGACGACCCACGATAGAATAGTTTTTTTTCAAATTCATTAAGTTCACTTAAAGCCATTTAATCATTAGAAACCACAAAAATAGACTATTGGGTAATATCATTCGTAAGCTACACGGTGCCAACAAATCAATCAAGCTAATATGGGTACCAGGCTATTCTGGTATCCATGGCAATGAGCAGGCTGACAAATTAGCCGAGATCTTAGCCGCACAGATCTCATGTGTTTCGTGTTTCTTATAAAAACAAAAATACATCTCCCTGTGGCAAAGTGAGTGAACCAACCGAGACATAAACAATATACATAAAACAATAACAGAAAAGAAGGACACAGCCGACAGGAAGGACCGAACAGAGGAGGTGGTGTTGGCGCGCCTGAGAGTCAACGCCACAAGACTAACTCACGCCCTATATAGAAAAAAGATTTCCACCACAGTGCCCCCATTTTACAAAGCATCTTACAATAGCCCATCTTCAGATAACATGCCACAAATACAACAACAACAGACAGACCTTGAAAAATTACTTTAGAATTAAAGATATACCTTTCACAACATCAATTTGAAAAAAAACTATTCTATCGTGGGTCGTCGATAGTGCGAAATCTAAAGCTTTATCAATAGCAAAGAGTTCAGCAAGAAAAACCGATGTATGGTTCGGCAGTCCGAACTTCATTTCAGATTCATATATATATATATATATATATATATATATATATATCATATGATGAAAAAAAAATAATACATAAAGTAATCGCTTTTCTAAGGGAGACAAAACTTTATGACCTTATATAGATTGATATAATGTATAGGATCCAATGGCTTAATAACCTTGGCCTCATGCCGCTGGTTGATAGCCAAGAAATCCAACAATAATAATAATTTATTGAGCAGGAAATTGTGATGCGGAACGTTCCATGTAACTAATATGTTCTAATCGAAACTTACTCTGTACTAAAAATTACTACTTCTTGGTATGTCACCGTAAGTGAAACAAATTTCGTCTGGAATACCAAATAAATCATGTGAAATATCGGATTTCGCGTCAGACATATTAACCTCATGGGGCAATCTGAGAAATGTTCCATTTACATGTACGTTTTTTGGGGAAGGAATTACGTGCACTATAACCTTAGGCTAAATAGGAAAATTGTCATAACGACTTCTCAGCTCTTGTCTCTTTTTAGTAGCTTTCCCTTGGATTCATATGGGTCGCTGTTCCTGATAAAGCCGCCTCCACTCGTAATGCAGCGTGTTCCAACCAGGGTTCCTTGAGAAGTGAAAGCTTGCTAGGGGTTAAAATGATATTGGTAAAGAGGATTAGATTACTATGCTTTTACATGTATGTCCACACATACTTCAGGCATTTTCGAGGCTATTGTTATTACGTGAAAAACATTTTTTGTAAAAAAGGTGAAGTTTATCACTTCATTTGCAAGTATAAGTATCACAAAGACTACTTAACGAATACTTTTGGTACAGTTCAGTGTGTGGTCAGATGACAGGAACTGTTCGTGGCCAACAAATACAAATACAAATACAGACAAACTCGCCGGTTCCAGCATTCCATCGGTATCCCTCTTTCCTGGATTATTCAATAGGTACAGTCCTTCATTTACCAACGTTTTAGATTTTTGATAATACTCATTGCATAGGGTTGCTATGTAAAGCAGAAAATATATTGAATCGTTTACTAAAACCGAAAGTAAACTTCAGATTTTGTTTTTTTACTTAAACCAGGTAATCACGACTTTTTTTTTTTTATTGAAAAAGGACAGATAAATAAAGACCGTAAAATATTTTCGTAAGCTGATATTCCTTGAGACATCACTGTTGTTACAAAGGGGATCGGCAGTTCTGGGTAGGCAGCCAATCCAGTGTTACCGTTTTGTAGAATCAATTTTGCAAATGTATATAGTAACATCCGGCAACGAGCAAAA
Source organism: Penaeus chinensis (assembly GCF_019202785.1). Taxonomy (NCBI): domain Eukaryota; kingdom Metazoa; phylum Arthropoda; class Malacostraca; order Decapoda; family Penaeidae; genus Penaeus; species Penaeus chinensis. The sequence goes on from NC_061846.1 coordinate 3,403,161, forward strand.
GTTACGCTGCCCACACTTGTCAGTGTATTATAAAATTTGTCGGCTTTATAAGACAATACCAGAAGAGCGAAAACACAATGAAATTTTCCGCAACTATAAAATAACTCTGAAAGATGAGTTGTAGCTTTGCACAAACAGAGCCAAGGTCTACGTTCACTGAGGATTCGCAAGATCACCGTGCCTGTCTGAAAGGATTCGCTGCCATTGGTCAGGGGTAAAGTTGATATCGTCTTCCATATTAATCACATTCCAATCGCGCTGCATTTATAAATCTTCAGTAAATAACAAAGCAATGTTACTACTTTTGAAAGTGCTTCTCTGCCAGTGTATATTTTAGATATTCTGGTGCCTTTCGGACACAACTATGGTACCCTTAACCCTTCCAATGGTGTCCGCTCGGCCTTTCCACTAGATGCCCTTTCTGCCACTTCGTATGTGCCATCATGGTCTTCTTTACTGGTTATGGTGCTCGTAAGCCTTCCAGTGGTATCTTTACAGACGTTCCTAAGGCGCCCCTTCTCATTTTATGGTGCTCGTTAGCCCTTCATAAAGAGCCCTCCCGGCCATTCCACTGGCGCCCCTTCGGCCCCTCTCCCAAGGTGCCCTCTTGACTCTTCCAACAGGCCCCTCCCAGCCTCTCCTATGGTATCCCCTATAGCTGGTTGATTATCTTGCTTAATCGTTATTCTGTCGTTGCCTTCCACTTCCGCAATATATGTCACTGTAATCAGTTCGTTTATTAAGACGAAGATGCACTTAACAGGTTAGGGATAACTAATATATTATCACCATGGCAGGGATGGTGATAATATATATTGGATTGAAAAACGAGGGATGATAATTATTTGTTAGCAGGTTAGTTGATCTTTATTTAAAACAACGATGTTGTTCGGACAGGTCGCACTTGTAACCAATCATCACCAACAATTCAAACGCACAGTATACCTCTCGACAAAAAAAAAAGTCTTGTAGTTGATATTGATTTATATTTTGCCGTGTTGCTATGCGTCCTTCTTATGTTGTCTCTGGATTTCCCGGCGTTGGTGAGTTCTAAAGAACGGAGTTGATGCGCTGGATGATTCGCAATGTCACCGTCCTTGGCTGCGGGCGGGAG
>NC_061846.1:3411774-3419274 GCF_019202785.1 Penaeus chinensis
GATTATTATCACCAACTTGTTAGCTATTACATTTTCATCAGCATCCTGTTAATTATCAAATAACCATGAGTTTCAATACATGTCAAATCTTTGTATTCATCTACCTGTCAAGTATTGATGATCACTAGCCTGTCACCTTCCCATCAATCTGGTAGTGCATCTAAATTGTTAATGCAGACTATACAGCACTATTCTCTATTATACTTGTGTGAGAATTTTCTGACATCCAAATGTTAGAATTTATTTTAGCTAACACACACACACACACACACACACACACACACACACACACACACACACACACACACACACACACACACACACACACACACACACACACACACACACACACACATTAGATAGTATACTGCATCTCAAAATCCTTTATATACAATAAATATCGTAATACACCTAAAACTCTTTTACAATATAAACAAAAATACATCTTCCTTCTTTGTAAACTCGATACATCATCTAAAATTCTTTCAAATACACTATACATCGAAATACAATCTAGAATTCTAATACTGCGCGCACACACACACACACACACACACACACACACACACACACACACACACACACACACACACACACACACACACACACACACACTCTCTCTCTCTCTCTCTCTCTCTCTCTCTCTCTCTCTCTCTCTCTCTCTCTCTCTCTCTCTCTCTCTCTCTCTCTCTCTCTCTCTCTCTCACACTCACACAGGTGAAGCATTAGCATCAACTTATATCTCTCTTAATTGTCAACTCATAAGATAGTATATGCACGTGGTTTTGGAAAATTTACTGTGAATTTTCTAATAGAAAGGGTAATCACTGCATAAATGGATAGAGGTTCTAGATTCAGTGTTTATTAAATTTTCAGTCCAATCTTGTCTAGACAGACTGTTTTGTTATGCCTTCACAAGCTTAGTGTGAGGCAATCCCCCCCCCCCCCCTTTTCTTTTTAAAGAATTATAGTTAGCTGCTACATAAAGTACTCTTTTCCAACACAATTGTTTATTTACTCTGAAAAAAAAATTAATTTTGAGATTTTGTTCTCTATTATTTAAGTCTTTCTCCACATTGAATGATAATGTAATCAGAGAATGAAATGAGAACAAGACAGGTTTCAGTAGTTTATTTCTTATTTCAAATTCATGTATGAATATACAATCCTTTAAATCACCATAATAGTTTTTACTAGGACCTCTACTACAACTTCCATTATATGTTTATTTTATTTGTAGTCACACGATGTGATAAAAAGGTATAACCAAAGAGTAGTATATGGTTAGCATAAATGAACATTCCTGTAGCATTTTGGGAAGAAAATTTAGTCCATCAATGTTAACAAACAGCAGTCAGACTTACCATTTTAGCCGCAAAAGTTTTGTTTTGTAGTGTACAATGCTTAATGAAAAGTAGATCAATCACGTATTTGTGCTCTATCATACAAATTTGGTATCCCATTAGTGTAGGACAGTGTTTTAGTAGTGTAGATTCTTTTTATTGTACTAAAAATATTCCAAACTCTATTTCAACTTAGGAACTGATTTTTGTTAGAGACAAACTTCACACCAAAATATATGAGTGGCAATGTCTTTACAAGTATAGATCCTGTACAGAATATTATTTGCAAGGTGATGCACTGGAAGAACTTGTGATTGCTTCATGCTACCTCATTAATGCACCACTGTATCTTCACCATAACCTCCTTTGCTCTAGTCATGTCCTTGTGACTCATGTCCTCCCTCTCCTCAGTGATAGCAGCTTGACGGTGGGATTTGGCTGTGTCCTGTGAAGACTAGTTTCTGCTATACTAGACTAATCCCTGGTTCCTGAGCTACCTTTGGCTACCTACCATATTGATTTAGTTACTTTACAGCATCTAGGTTGGCATCAGAGTCATTCTTATAGTGTTATTAGTGGATAATACTATTTAAAAAAAAAAAAAATAAAACTATCATAGATTATAGAATGTCATTGTTTGTGGAAAAAAAACAGAATGATATAAAGTGAAGAATGCTCATGGTTTAGGTCACAAGTTCTTCATATAGCATAGTTTAACCTAGCCCAAAGGGTGAAGAATCTAGTTCCAAAGTCAGATAAGGCTTGTGGAACCTGACTATAACTTGTTTTGGGTATGCTTTGTATTTTTATTTATGTTTTCATTTTATTTTGATTTTCAGTTTTATGATAGTGATTTGATTTTATTTTTTACCTCATGGAGAATAATAATGATAATAACATAATATTAGAAATATTAATGATACAAGTAATAGCAGTAAAGCAAGATTTTGATTATATATTTGTAGAGGACAAAAAATTACAATTGTCAGTACAAGGAATAATCAGCAGACATGAACAGTAATGCCACAAATAAAGGAAAAGTTCATGGAAAACACAGTTCACATCCTAAGTCCTCTCGGTTCTCCTAGGTTTCAGTTTTATCTTGCTATGTATACCAGAGTGAAGACAATATTACTCAGAACCTCCATCAACAGTACCTTCAGGAAGGTTGATAAGGGCACGCCCAGTCCGGGTAACTTAGATTGCTTTATTTAATTTTGTGATATGGGGCTGGGGACTTAGTCTCTGGCTAGTATGTTCATACTATAAAGAATTACCTATTGGAGGAAGGAGAAGATGGAGATGCAAAGTAAAATCTGAGAAAACATTTACTCTTGAGCAGTGCTTCCATTGTCAGGATAATATTTGCTTTGTGGGAACTTGCCCAAATATTGTGTATCTGGATGAGATGGTTAGATGTCTAACTCCTCTTATTCCAGTTACTTTTCTCATCTTATTTTCATTTCAAGGAAAGACAAACTATCTATTGTTCATTGTGTTTAACCCATTCATGGCTAGCTAAAACTGATGTGGCACTGTGTTGCAGTTTTCCTCTTTTCCTTTCTTATTATGAATAGCGAGAGAAATATATCTTTTTCTCATTTCCCTCTTAGAAAAAACAAATATATCTCACTGTGATCAATACCTATTCTTATTGTTGTTTTTCTCTCCTTTTCCAGGGGTCTAAAGAACCAAGATGTCAGACGACAGAAGCATGAGCGTCAAGGCCTACCTGGATGTGGGAGGGGGCCGGCAAGAGGTCCGTCGATTTGGCCTGGCAGAGGGTATTGCCACAAACTTTACTTGCCTGAAGGAGAAAGTATGTTCAGTTTTTGGGCTCGGACAGCAGGACGTCACTCTCTCATGGAAAGGTGAGTGAGCTCTTGTTATTTGTTAAATGACTTTTTTTTTTCTTTCGTCCTTTCTCTCTTTTTTCTTTTTATTCTTGTAGGAATTATAATGATTTATGTTGTGTATACTCAATACACAAATACAATAGCATTTGTAATGATATATAGATTGTAGATATTATGTTAAATTTAGGCAGTAATGCCAAAGGAAATTTTTTTTTATATTGTTTTTAAGACTTAATCATAAAACCACAATTGTTTATTGGATTACCCTCAATACTGTCAGGAAAATGCTGTGCCTTTTTAGAATTTCTTGTGAAATGTCTCTGCACATAGATGGCTCTGCTAGTGCTTAGCTACAATGGAGTCTATTAGTAGCCCTTGTGACCTTACGTGATTTTTTTTTTTTTTTTTTTTTTTTTTTTTTTTATTACTAATGTTATGAATATCAATGGTGTTATTTTTATACTAGACATTTTGATTACTATTAATGTTATTGACATTAGAAGCAGCAATGTAAGATAACATCTATGTATAAAAACAATCCGTAAAATAAACTCTTAGTGGGCATGGCATGTATGTACATGGCATGCCCATCGGTTTTTGGGTTAATGATGGGTGGCTTAGTAAACCTTACTTTTTTTCTTTTCTCTTGCCTTTCCTCTCCTCTCCTCTCCTCTCCATTTTTATCTATTTTTGTTATTTTTACTTTCTCTCTCTTTGTTCAGTCAAGATAAGTTAATAACTATAATATGCTTTTGAGGTGAATTTTTCATATAGAGGTTTGAAAAGATTGATCAGATATAACTTATGTATAAAAATAGGAAATTCATTGTAAATTACGTATCTGAGTGTCTTCATTGCTTATTTAAAGTTCTTTGGAGTTACACGACATAAAACTTCATCCCCCACCCCCCACTCCCCCCAAAAAAGAAGAAGAAAAAAGTAACAAATTCTATCAGTTCTCAGTGCTTAAACCATTGGAAACTTAAGAAACTTTCCCTGAAGTGAGGTAATAGCTGCTACAATTACCTGCATTATTATAACCTGTTTTAAAATTGTCCTTTTCCTAATGTTTTCCCTCAGTTTTATTAAAGAATTTCATTGTATTCTCATAAAAGTGCTTATTTATTTTTTTGTTATTATTATTATCTGAATATATATATAGTTTTTAAAGTATAGCAAGACTGTGGGTGGAGTAAACATTGCTGTAATTCATTCCAGATTGTGAGGGAGATTTAATTGTGATCTCATCTGATGAGGAGCTGGTGGAGGCCATTGCAGATTCCCTCAGCAAACAGAAGCTGCAACTCTTCAAGGTGTCCGTAACAGTTGGGACACGGCCAGACCTCGGGCTCAACAATTCCCTCCCAGGTGGGTAGAAGGAAGAACGGATCTTTATAGATCATTCTTGTAATACAATTTATTCAACCCCATGCTTAGTCATGTAACATCTGTTAAGACCATCTAATCATTATTACAGGAAGCCAACAGGGAGCAGTGCACGAAGGAGTTGTTTGTGATGGTTGTGAGGGATCTGTCCGTGGTTTCCGCTATCGTTGTGTCAGCTGCAGGGACTTTGACCTCTGCGCTGCCTGTGAGTTTAAGGGCAAGCACGCTGAACACCGTATGATGCGCATGCCAAAGCCCGAATCAAAGGTCTGTATTTTGGATGTGTTTTTTTAATTTATTTTATTTTATTTGTAGCGAGAGAGATACTATAGGCCTTCATATTTTTTATGATATTGGTATAGCATAATTCAGTTATGTACCATAACACTGCATAGTGACCATTCTTCCTTGACCAACAGGGCGCACCAAAGTTCTGGTGGAAGGAGCACCATGGTCCTCCTGGCCACTTCTCCACCCACTTTGGCATGCACACTGAAGCTGACAGTGGGCCAGGCTTCACCAGCACATCTACTTCATCAGGAGGCCCAGGGATGGCTGGGACCTCTGCTGCCTTCAGCGGAGGATGGGGAGGTGCAGGAGGCCATGGTGGCCATGGTGGCCACGGCGGGCATGGCAACCGCAGATTCAGAAGGGGCTGTGGCGGTCGAGGACGGGGCTTCTGGAGCTGGTGGGGGGGCAAGGATGGCAATCACTGGGGCTGCAGCCAAAGTCAGAGCCAGACAAGCAGTGGGCAGCAGCAGAGCCAGCAGCAAGGAGAGACTCAGAGTAATAGTCAGCAGCAAAGTCAGAGTCAACAGCAAAAGTCACAGGAGCAGAATGGGGACAGCAACAACAAAGATAAGGAGTGTCCTTGGACGAGCACAGCCCCTGGCCCGTGCCCCTTCATGGACGTAGAGCACGATGGACCAAACCCACAACAGGTTGCTGAGGAGGCACAACAGATGGCTGAGGAGGTTGCCCAGCAAGCACACCGCTTTGCTTCTCAGATGGCCTCTGAACATGTTGCCAATGTGATGCGTGGCATATGGACAGCTTGGACTGGGGGTCAGAACAACCCAATTAACGGCCCACAGACACACACTTTCTCCTCATCATCGTCCTCTTCCTCCTCTTCGTCTTCTTCTGCCAGTGCAAGTGGAGACAATGAGAAAAAAGCTGAGGATAAGAATGACACACAGGGAAGTAAGGCACCAGGGGAAGATTATCTGAAGAGTGTGGGAGAGACAGTTGCCACCATCTTGGATCCCCTAGGTATGGTTTGGTAGTTTTTTGAGTTAGAACCAATTTGTATTGGCTGCTCTCTCTCTCTCTCTCTCTCTCTCTCTCTCTCTCTCTCTCTCTCTCTCTCTCTCTCTCTCTCTCTCTCTCTCTCTCTCTCTCTCTCTCTCTCTCTCTCTCTCTCTCTTTCTCTCTTTCTCTCTTTCTCTCTTTCTCTCTTCTCTCTCTCTCTCTCTCTCTCTCTCTCTCTCTCTCTCTCTCTCTCTCTCTCTCTCTCTCTCTCTCTCTCTCTCTCTCTCTCTCTTTCTCTTTCTCTCTCTCTCTCTCTCTCTCTCTCTCTCTCTCTCTCTCTCTCTCTCTCTCTCTCCCTCTCTCCCTCCCCCTCCCCCTCCCCCTCCCTCTCCCTCTCTCTCTCCCTCTCCCCCTCCCTCTCCCCCTCCCTCTCCCTCTCTCTCTCCCTCCCTCCCTCCCTCCCTCCCTCCCTCCCTCCCTCCCTCCCTCCCTCCCTCCCTCCCCCCCCTTCCTCTCCCCCTCTCCCCCTCTCCTTCTCTCAATTTTCCTCTTTCCTTCTTTCTTTGTCTATACTACTCATCCTTCTCCCACTTTTCTTTCTTCCTCATTACTTCTCTCCTCTTTGCTCATCTGTACTCGTCTTTTTTTCCAACATGTTCACTTCTTTCTCTTGGAGGCTGTTGTCTTAGCATTTATCTTTTACTTATTTTGTAAATATTTGATGATCTGTTAAAGATTGCCTGAAATAGCTTGCTCATAATTATATAGAAACAAATTATGAAGTAGTCTATGACAATAATTTTTTTTAATTTTTTTTTACGGGATTGGAATAAAAGTAAATAAGTGATATTGTATGACAAAGTGTTGTAAAAAAAATTCTTTCCAATGTTTAACAAAGTAAACTTCATTAAGCAAGTCCTTAACATCAAGGTTTGAAAACATTTTACTGGACTTTGATTTTCATTTCTCTTTAATTCATCATGAGTGTTGAACCCGGCTTTCTTCTGTAGGAATTGATGTTGAAGTTGCTGTGGAGCACAATGGCATCCGGCAGAGATGCAGCCTTGGCAGTGAGAACATCCCATCCCGCCAGGGATCGGCTGCATCTACCCCTGAAGTTCCATCAAAGGGTCCCTGCTCAGAGGCTGGGTCTGTGGGCTCAGGAAAGAGCATTAATATTGAGGTGCAGACTGATGACCAGCCCACAAGCCAGACAAGCAAGAGCACCTCAGCAGGAGCTGAAGAGATGGAAGTAAGCAGCCCTGCTGGAGAACAGATGGAGGCTGAACACAATGCTTCAGATACAGAAGACTGGACTCTAGTTAATCAAGAGGCTACACAACCCTCTGCACCAAGTGACAGGAGAGTTGAGTATCCAAATCTCACTGAACTTACCCCACATCAAAGTAAGTGTTTCACTTCCTTTAAAAAAAAAAATAATAATAATTTAAAACTTCAAATTTGTATTTGTATTTTGAACATATTAATCATTGGAGATTGGAAGATGTTCCTTCAATGTATTAAACACAATTTTTTCCTACAGATCCTACAATCCAGCGTGCTCTTGAACAGATGCAGTCAATGGGATATAATAATGAGGGAGGCTGGTTGACCAATCTCTTGGAGATTAAGGGTGGAGACATTAACCAGGTGCTTGACATTCT
>NC_061846.1:3439274-3449274 GCF_019202785.1 Penaeus chinensis
AACGAAATGATCCCAACAGCTCCCGCTCTTGAACAGCTGATGGGACTCGAGACACAGAAGTCAACTAGGCAAGAGTCTTAACTGTGGACTCTGTTGTTGAGTGTTTTTTCTTCTCCCGGTGTGCGAATGGGACGAGAGGAAGAAGAAGAACCCAGTTCTTCGAGAAGGAAGAATTGGGGGGGAATGAGGGGACTGAAAGTGGTATAGCGTGGAGGAGGATTTTACGATTAAGAAAATGAAAAAAGAAAGAAAGAAATGAAATTGTCCCTTCCGATTTTCGTCTTTCCTTCCAATTCTCCTTTTTCCCCTTCCCTCCCCTCCCCTCCCCTTCCCCCCCTCCCCTCCCCTCCCCTCCCCCTCTCCCTCCATAACCCTTTTCTCCCCCCTCCCCTCCCCTCCCCTCCCCCTTCCCCCTCCATAACCCTTTTCTCCCCCCCTCCCCCCTCCCCACTTCCCCCCTCCATAACCCTTTTCTCCCCCCCTCCCCCCCTCCATAACCCTTTTCTCCCCCCCCTCCCCATGGCAACTCGAGTCACGCTCGATGTACGGTAGCCTTCGGTTGAGATTGAACTTTCCCTGGCCTTTTTTTTTTTTTTTTTTTCGGTTGATTGGTTGGTGTCTTGGTTAGGTGGTGTTTGTGGCGACACCAGAGTCACCATTCATGCTCGCACACACATACACACGTACATACGCTCATGCACCGGGCACACGCACACGCAACTCACAAGATAGATACACTTAAAATGCCTGTTATGGGTGTTGGTGTTTATTATTATCGCTCTTATTGTATTTCTTATTATGAAAAAAAAAAAATCATTTGAGTATTTGTCAATATTGTTGTTATCATTGTCAATGATAATAGTAATTATTGTTATGATCACAATAATAATCCTTTTATTGTTATTGATCTATCATTACCGTTGTTAATATTATTAATAATAATATTATTGTTATTGTTTATGTTATTGTTTATTTAATGTTAATTTTATTTTTGTTATTTATATTATTAATATCACTATCCATTACTTTTACAATTACTGTTATTATCAACAGCTCTAATATTATTGACCAATAGATAGTACTTATAATGTTAACAATTGCAAATGTTACACTAATCAATAGTCAGCAGTTACTAGTCATATATTTTAGAAATTTTCCGTACCTGGTCCTCTCCTCTTCGTGCTTTGCAATGCGTCTCTTTGTAAGCTGCTGCAATATTGCCTTCGCTTGTCACTATGATTCATCAGATTCTGGAATTTTCGTGTTGTTTTTGGCATTTTTTATTCTTTTTGTTTCGTTTCTTGTTTTTGTTTTTGTTTGTGTTTTGGTTTTGTTCGCTTTATTTGTTTGTTTTGTTGTGTTGGTTTTTATTTTCTCTGTAGCTGTCTGTCCCTTTGTCTCTGGCTCTAAGTGACAGTGTTAATAAGTGTAAATAATAAGTGGAAATGAGTGAAAGATCAAGTATAAGTTTAACTAAATGTAAGTACAAGTGTATATAAGTAAAGGTAGGTTTGAGTGTAGGCCTATGGAAGTGTAAACTTTTGTATGAGTAGGCCTATTTAAATGAAAGTGTAAACGTAGGTGTAAAATTAGGCCTGTCTAAGTGTAAGTGTAAACGTAGGTGGAAGTATAGGCCTAAGTGTAATTGTAAACGTAGGTGTGAGTGTAGGCCTGTCTAAGTGCAAGTGTAAACGTAGGTATGAGTGTAGGCCTATCTAAGTGTAAGTGTAGGCCTGTCTAAGTGTAAGTGTAGGCTTGTCTAAGTGTAAGTGTAGGCTTGTCTAAGTGTAAGTGTTAACGTAGGTGTAAGTGTAGGCCTATCTAAGTGTAAGTGTAGGCCTGTCTAAGTGTAAATGTAGGCTTGTCTAAGCGTAAGCGTAAACGTAGGTGTGAGTGTAGGCCTGTCTAAGTGTAAGTGTAGGACTGTCTGAGTGTAAGTGTAGGCCTGTCTAAGTGTAAGTGTAGGCCTGTCTAAGTGTAAGTGTAGGCCTGTCTGAGTGTAAGTGTAGGCCTGTCTGAGTGTAAGTGTAGGCCTGTCTAAGTGTAAGTGTAAACGTAGGTGTGAGTGCTTGTATGTCTTCCGGCGGGTGTGTTCCTTCGTCGGGCATTTCAAGGCAAAAGACTTTCGTTCTTGGTCTGCGGGTTTTTATAAGGCCTCCGATTGTATTTTGAATAGACCTTGTTTTCGTGAGGGGGGGGGGGGGCGAGGGGAGAGAGTGGTTGGTTGATGTGTTTTGAGTGAGGGAAGTTGAGGGTTAGGAGAGGGTGGGAAGAGAGGGGGAGGGGAGGGGAAGAATTTGGAGGTTGATGGGAAGGAAAGAAGTTACTGTGGCACTTTTTTTTAATTTTATTATTATTATTATTATTATTATTATTATTATTATTATTATATTTTTTTTTGTTTTGTTTTAGCAGGTATTTACAGACACACGAAAGGCATACACATGTACACTTACTCTCACACTACGCACGCGCACATGCATACATACACGCACAGTACACGTTTCCGCTCTCACTGACTCACTCACTCACTCACTCACTCACTCACTCACTCACTCACTCACTCACTCACTCACTCACTCACTCACTCATCCCTTACACGGTTTTGCATATTTCATTTTTGCCTTTTCTGTATTTATTTTATTTTATTGTTTGTTCGGTAATTTCGATATTTACACGGCCTTGCCAGTGGGTTGAGGTTTGTGACGGAATGTGGAAAGAGGAGAAAGAAGAAGAAGTAAAGAAAAGAAAAGAAAAGAAAAGAAAAGAAAAGAAAAGAAAAGAAAAGAAAAGAAAAAAAGAGGGGAAGGGGGAGAGGGAGAGGAAGAGGGGAGAAGTAGGAGGAGGAGGAGGTGAGAGGAGGAGGAAAAGGAAGAAGGGGGATAAAATAAAGATAGGACACAGAATGAGTGTAAAAACAGAAAAAAAGAAATAGGAAATTAAAAGAGAAAATGAAAAGACGATAAGGGGGAAAGTAAAGTAAACAAGAAGAGGAAGAAGAGCAAGAGAATGAAGATGAGGAGGGGGAAAAGGAAGAAAATAAGGAAAGGGAGAAAGAGGAATAAGAAAATAAAGAAGAAAAAATACAGAGACTAAGCTTAAAACCAAGCGTAATGCAAAAAAAGGAAGTAGAGGAAGAAGGAGAAAATTGCTATCAGCCCTGTAAATATGCATAAGAAATTGGAATTGATAGAAAAAGTAAAACAAAAATAAAAATAAATAAATAACAAAAAATATCGACCACTAGTTGAGAGACGAGAGAAAAGTTCGTTCACACTTTAACGAGTGTGTGGTCGAGAGAAAGGGGTTGTGGGAGAGGGGGGGTGGAGGGTTTGGAAAGTGTGTTGTTAAGGGTGAGTGAATGAGTGGCGTGTTTGTTCATGCATGCTGTCCTTGTTTGTGTATGTGTGTGTGTGTGTGTGTGTGTGTGTGTGTGTGTGTGTGTGTGTGTGTGTGTGTGTGTGTGTGTGTGTGTGTGTGTGTGTGTGTGATTGAACGAATGGGTGGATGGATGATTGGATGGATGGATGGATATATAGATGTATATATGTATGTATGTTTGTATACGAGTATCTTAATATTTGAATGTATAGATATGTATGTGTACTGTCTATCTATCTGTATGTATGAATGTATTCTACACGCTATCTATCATTCTATCGCGTGTGTGTGTTGTTTTCTCTTTCTCGTTCTCTCATCTTCGTCTTTGTTTGCCCCCCCCCCCTCTCCCCTCATTTATTCGTTTATTTGTTTATTTTCTCCCGTGGGAATAAGATACATGACATGAAAATTCCACGTCACTGACCTCACTGAAATTCCTGAATTACGAAGAGAGATGGAATGACCTGTTCACCATTCACCTGGAATGACTCACCTCGTCGACTGATTGATGACTTCGGTAACACACTTGTCGGGCTATTTGTAAGGGTGTAGGGGGGGGGGGGTAAGGTTACTGACTCTTTTAACTGTTTGAGACTCGGTTATTGGTATGATGATTTTTTATTTATTTATTTATTTCATTTTATTTTGTATTATTAATTTGAGTGTGTGTGTGTGTGTGTGTGTGTGTGTATGTGTATGTGTATGTATGTGTATATGTGTTGGTGTGTTGGTGTGTATGTGTGTGTGTGTGTGTGTGTGTGTGTGTGTGTGTGTGTGTGTGTGTGTGTGTGTGTGTGTGTGTGTGTGTGTGGGTCGATGAATAGTGGGAATTGGGACAAACATTGGAGGCCTAAATTCCTGGCACTTCAGGGGGGAATGTTGGCCTGTGTGTATATATATTTATATATATTTTTTAGGGCAGTTGTCATTAGGCTTTGTCCTTCTATCTGTATGCGGTAATTTGTTCTTTTTATTTATTAATTAATTAATTTATTATATTAGAATTTGACTTTTTTTCCTTAGTTCCCTCCCTCCCTCCAACTGCCTTCACCCACCCCTTACCTCCCTCATTCTCCCTCTTTTCCTTTATCCCTCTCCCCCGTTTTTCCTCCGCCCCCCCAGCACTTCCTCTTACTAATTACTAAATAAGGATAAAGAACAGACCTGGGTTTTCCTTTGTATTGCGTGTGGTGGCCCTAGCAGAACCGTTCGAAAGAGGGAGGGAGGGAGGGAGGGAGGGAGCGAGGAAGGGAGGGAGGGAGGGAGGGAGGGAAGGAGGGAAGGAGGGAGGGAGGGAGGGAGGGAGGGAGGGAGGGAGGGAGGGAGGGAGGGAGGGAGGGAGGGAGGGAGGGAGGGAGGGAGAGGGGGGTAGGAGGGAAGAAAGGGAAGGAAGGAAAGAAAGGAAAGAAAGGAAAGAAAGGAAAGAAAGGAAAGAAAGGAAAGAAAGGAAAGAAAGGAAAGAAAGGGAAGGAAGGAAGGAAGGAAGGAAGGAAGGAAGGAAGGAAGGAAGGAAGGAAGGAAGGAAGGAAGGAAGGAAGGAAGGAAAGAAGGAAGGAAAGAAAGAAAAAAAGGAAAGAAAAAAGGAAAGAAAGAGGAAAGAAAAAAGGGAGGAAGGGAGGAAGGAAAGGAAGGGAGGAGGAAAGAGGAAAGGAATGAATGAAGGGAAGATGGGAGGATGAAAGGAATAAAAGAATAGTGGAAGGGAGCCATAATTGGGTAATGCTAAAGCAAATGAAAGCAATATTGCGTGTTATAGCGAGTGGATCATATATAATTATCATCATTATCACGATTATGATTGCGAATATCCCTGCAATTATGGTTATTCTTATTACATTCCAATTCTTTTCCTTATTGATATTCTATTTATTGCATTCTTCTCGAATGGCCTACTTGACGAGGTTGGAATTCCGTTGCCTTGCATATGGCCGATTGCAATGTGCTCGCGTGCTGCTTCGTGGCGCGGTTGGGATTGCAAGTTGCCGTGTGTTTGGTGTGGGTGTGGCTGTCTTTGGTGTTATCTGTGGGTGTTGTTTTTGTAATTGTTGTCAAGACCGAAATTGTCTTTATCATCTTCATCATCTTCATCTTCATCTTCATCTTCATCTTCATCTTCATCGTCATCGTCATCGTCATCGTCATCGTCATCGTCATCGTCATCGTCATCGTCATCATCATCATCATCATCATCATCATCATCATCATCATCATCGTCATCATCATCATCATCATCATCATCATCATCATCATCATCATCATCATCATCATCATCATCATCATCATCATCATCAGTAACAACAACAACACCACCACCACCACCACCACCATCCCCACCAATAAACCTGAAGGTAATGGAACCCTTACCCGGGTTGTTGGCAGGTTGGAACGCGGTCATATTATTTATTTAAAACCGTAAACAGCGTTGGGTAATGGTGGTATTTTTGTGAGATATTCGTTCATCTTAAGCTTCTTTTCTTTTATGTTTGTTCTCCTTTTCTTTGTTTTTATCTTCCATTTACTTCTTCCTCTCCTCCTCCTCCTCTTCTTTCTCCTCCTCTTCTTTCTCCTCCTGCTCCCCCTCCCCCTCCCCCTCCCCTTACCCTACTCCCCCTCTTCCTGTTCCTCCTCTTTCTCCTCCTCCACCTCTTCTTTACCTCCTTCTCCTCCTCCTCCTCCTCCTAACCTCCTCCCAACCCCCTCCCCCTCCCCCATTTTTATCCCCCTTCCTCCACCTCTTCATTCTCTACCTCCTCCCACCCTCCCCCCTCCCCCACCCCCTTCCACAGCGATTTTAACATTCCTGTTAAATCGGTTGCTCTTGTGTGGATGGGGGGGTCTGGGGGAGGGGGGTAGATTGGGGGGTCCAGGTAGGGGGAGGGGATTAGACCTGCATTCCAGTTGTGAGGGATTTTGATTGTTTGCTTGTTTGGATGAGAAGAGTGGTTTGTTTTGATGGATTTGGTATCATTATCCTCATCCTCATTCTCATCATTATTGTTATTCTATTAGGGTAACCTGTTACTTATTACTATTATTGTTTTTATTATTATTATTATTATTATTATTATTATTATTATTATTATTATTATTTTATCATTATTATTATTATTATTATTTTATTATTGCTATTATTATTATTTTATCATTATCATTATTATTATTTTATTATTGCTATTATTATTATTATTATTATTATTATTAATTGACCTAAGGGAAGTAGATAATAACAATAATTACTCAGTTGCGGAGCGATATGACAGTTTAAAAAAATAAGAATAATTCATGAGAATCCGGGATTGTAGTCACGCTGTAAAGGTTGCAGCTCCTTGCAACATCTGGGCAATACGTCATTATTATTGCTATTATTATCTTTTTATAAAAATGACCTTGATTGCTTGGGAAATCCTTGTTTGGTTATTTTTAGTTATGTTCTTGTTTCCGGGCGGATATTAATGTTGCAGTGTTGAAGGGAATCGGGAAAGGAGAAGAAAGAGGAAGAGGAAGACGAAGAGGAAATGAAGGAGAATGGGGAGAGAAAGTAGGGAAAGATGAAAAGGATGGGGGAAGGGCAAGCAGTTGTGGGATTCCGAAGGAAAATATGGAGGCAAAAGAACACGCGTTGGAGTGGGCGTGTTAGCTTGCTTTCATGCTTGCCTGCTTGCCGTGTCCGCTCGTGGGCGTCCGGAAGTGAGCTGTTCTTCGCAATTGAGTTGTCGAAGGCTGTTTTTGGAGGCTTATTGTTCAAATTTCCTTTTGTATTCGTGTTCGTGAGTCACTCCCGCCCCTCCCTCCCCCTCTCGCCCCTTCCAGCAAGTCACGGGCGGTGTGCAACATGCAGAGTTGCACAAAAAGGTTATCGGAAGATGGTATTTTCGGGGGCCGGGCGAGTGGTTGGTCAAGAGCGGAGCTGGTTGGTCCGTTGGCGCCCAGGCGTTGTTGCGTGGCGGTCGGTGATTGGCTGAGAGCGGAGTTGGTCAAGGCTTTTGATTGGCTTAAAACTGATTCGATCGGAACTCGTGATTGGCCAAACAGGGAAGAGATTAGAGTTCCTGATTGGCTGAAACTGATTTAGTCTCTTCGCTTAACTGGCAAAATAAAACGATTTTATCATGTCCTAGATTGACTATTACAATGATTTGATCAAAACGCGGAAATGGCTTAATATAGAATATATCAAACCGCAATCGACTTAAAAACTGACACGATTAAAGTAATACTTATTTGCATTAAAAAATTCTAACTGGATTTTATCAGAGCTCATAATTGGCCCTAGAATATCGGTTGCCTCGCGCTGAAAAAAAAACATTCGATTGGTTTAGAACCTGAAATAAATTAAGCAGATTTAAGCGCCGACGTGAGCATGCGTTTTAATATCTGTGCCGTTGTTTTTATTTATATTTTTATTATGTATTTATTTATTTGATTTTGAACTTACCGGTTTTATTTAAGCGGCGACGTGAACAAGCGTGTTAATAATAAGTGTGTTTTTTATTCATTCATTTATGTATCTTTTTATTTATTACTGGTTTGTACTTCAAGGTTTGAATATAATTGCTATAATATTAAGTAATTTCCTTTCCTGAAGGTTGTGTTATTATGAATGCACGTTACCAAGCACTTTTAACTTTACCAATGTTTATTATTCATGTAACTAAGTTCATATTTACTAGCTAATGTTAATACGCATGTCAGTGAAATGACGTTTCTGCCTAGTATTGATGTACATGACAGTTCACTCATACTTTCCTTTTTTAACTTTTTTTTTATTATGATTATTCTTCACTCATCTCGCTTGTTGATGTTAATTACGCTTCACTTATTACTTTCATTCTTACTAAAACCGTGTCCATGGCGACAGATGTACGAAAGGTATGGGGGGGGGGGGATATGTTACTTGTTTAAGTGATTTACTTCATCGGTTCCGAATAGAACTTCGTCGGAGAGTCATGTATTGCTGACGAAGGTATGTTCGGAACCGGTTAAATGCGTCTCTGGTATTGTGAAGATGTTCATTCTCGGTCATACCTTTTTTTGTTGCGTCTTTCTTTGTTGATTTTGATGTTCATGGGACTTCGTATTTACTTGTTACAGTCTCCCCCCCCCATTTTTTTTTTTTTTTTTTTTTTTTTTTTTTTTTTTTTTTGAGGACAGGAAGTTACAATTAAGGATTTTTTTTTTTTTTGTTTCACTCGTTTGTCTTTTCCTAGTTTTAGGATTTCCCGTTTGACGTCATTTTGTTTTAGTTGTTTGTTTGTTTAGTCATTTATGTTAACTTTATTCGTTTGTTTAATTGTTTATTGATTTGATTAACTGATTGGTTGATTCATTCATTTATTATTTTATCTGTTTATTTATTTGTTTAAAAAGGGCGGAACGAGGGAGAGGGAGAGGGAGGGGGAGGTTGAGGTTGAGGTTGAGGTTGAGGTTGATGGAGGAGAATAAGGAGTAGGAAATGGGGAGAAGAAAAGAGAAATTGAGAGAAAGGAGAGGTAAATAACAGACGAAAAGAGTGAAGGATATATTTTAATATGTGTAACCATCACGCTCTCCTCTCCTCTCCTCTCGTCTCCTCCCCTCCCCTCCCCTCCCCTCCCCTCCCCTCCCCTCCCCTCCCCTCCCCTCCCCTCCCCTCCCCTCCCCCCCTTCACCCCCTCACCCCCCTCAACCATATCTTATACTAAATTACCTAAGATATTCCACTTGAATAAGATTAAAAAAAGATAAAAAATGCAGAGTAAAGTTTGAGGAGCGTATTCGGATTTTTTTTCCCGATTTTCGACGAGGAGAGCAAGAAGTAGAGGAGGAAGGAAAATAGAAATGAAGCTTTCGTAGGAAATACACACACAATAAAAAGGAAGAAATTAGATAGGCGAGTAATGAAGAGGGAGCTAAAAATAAAATAAAATAAGAGAGACAGAGAAAAAGATAGTGAAAAAGTGTGACAAGAAGCGAATGAGAAAATAATGATGACGGGAGATAGGGTGGGTGGGGGGGGGGGGATTTAACTCATAATAAACAAAGGTAAATGCAATAAAGTCCAAATAGCTCTACCATATCAGGTAAATATAGAGATACCGAATGACGTCATCTGTTAACCATATCTATTACGTCATCGGAAATAACCATTTTAAGGAATTCACATAAGGAAAGTTTTTCATGTTCGTTACCAGTATGTAATGAGCTTTGTTACGCTTAAAATGGGGAAGACATGACGATAATACTCAGAATATTTTGATTGGGGGGGGGGGATTTTTACAGGATATTACATGTACAAATAAGCTGTGTGATTTGTATTTTTATTTTGGGAGTGAGGGAGTGAAGGAGGGAGGGAAGGAGTGAGGGAGTGAGTGAGGGAGTGAGTGAGTGAGTGAGTGAGTGAGTGAGTGAGGGTGGGAGTTGATTGACTGAGAGTGAGTTAGTGGGTTAGAGTGAGTGAGAGGGATTGATTGAGTTAGTAAGTGGGAGTGAGTGAAAGAGAAAATGAGTTAGTGAGAGAGAGAGAGAAAATAAGTGAGAGAGAGAGAGAGAGAGAGAGAGAGAGAGAGAGAGAGAGAGAGAGAGAGAGAGAGAGAGAGAGAGAGAGAGAGAGAGAGAGAGATACAGAATGATAATAATAATG
>NC_061846.1:3476774-3479015 GCF_019202785.1 Penaeus chinensis
GGACAGGGAGAAGAGAAGATCAATTGCGAGCGGTTGGTTCTCTGTGTGGGAGAGAGGGGGGGGGGGGAGGGAGGGAAGGATGAGGGAGAGGGGGAAGCGGAGAAGAAGAAGAGGAAGGGAGGTAGAAGTGGGGGATGGGAGAGGAAGAGGGGGAGGGGGAGAGGGAGAGGGAGAGGGAGAGGGGGTGGGGGAGGGAGTGCGAGGGGAGAGAGAGAACGAGAGAACGAGGGAACGAGGGAACGAGAGAACGAGAGAACGAGAGAACGAGAGAACGAGAGAACGAGAGAACGAGAGAACGAGAGAACGAGAGAACGAGAGAACAAGAGAACGAGAGAACGAGAGAACGAGAGCGGGAGAGAGGACAAGATGAACGCATTCAATGCACGCAATTATTTGAATGTGCCCTCCCGCAAGAGAACGCGCGTGCGTGAGTGGATGGGGCCGAACGTGTACGTGCGGGCCAGAGCGTAGAGACCGACACCCAGGGATGCTGGGAGGGGGGGTCGTCAGAGGGGGGGGGGCGGTCGGAGGGAGGGAGAATAGTAGGATAGGGAGGGAGGGAGGGAGGGTGGGTGGGTGGGTGGGTTGTTTGGGTGGGTGGGTGGGTGGGAGGGTGGGAGGGAGGGAGAACAGGTAGGATAGGGAGGGAGAATAGGTAGGATAGGGAGGGAGGGAGGGAGGGAGGAAGGAGAGAGCAACGTAGAAAGGCGCAGTATAAGTAAATGCCAAATTTAGCTGAGGTGAATTCATTAAATTTTGAATGAAGAGCTTATTTTAAGTAAATTATAAGAAGAAAATTAGTTGTACTTGTAATTGTGCTACTACTATTACTACTACTACTAGTTGTAGTAGTAGTAGTAGTAGTAGTAGTGGTAGGAGTATTTGGAGTAATAGTAGTAGTAGAAGTGATGATAGCAATAGTAGTAATAGTGGTAGTATGAAAAATAGAAGAAAATAAAATAAAAACAAGAAAACTGAGATTTTTTACGATAGATGGGATGTCTTCTGCGTTGCGACTTCGTGTGACTCACAATTGCGGTTCATTTAAGAGCAAACATTTAATGACGTCACAGTTATGCGTGCTTGCTGTTTGTGGCGCTTGCGAAAGATCTCTTTCGCTTGCTTTTGCAATAGTTTTTTGCAGTTGTTTCCCTTCACCTTTTGTTTAGTTTCTTTTGTGTATTTTTCTTGGGTTTCTTTATTCTTTTTCGCTTTCTTTCGACTTTTATCTCCTTTCGACTTTTATCTCCTTTCGACTATTATCTCCTTTCGACTTTTATCTTTCTCTCTCTCTCTCTCTCTTTCTCTCTCTCTCTCTCTCTCTCTCTCTCTCTCTCTCTCTCTCTATCTCTCTCTCTCTCTCTCTCTCTCTCTCTCTCTCCCTCCCTCCCTCCCTCCCTCCCTCTCTCTCTCTCCCTCCCTCCCTCCCTCCCTCCTCCCTCCCTCCCTCCCTCCCTCCCTCCCTCCCTCCTCTCTCTCTCTCTCTCTCGTCTCTCTCTCGTCATCTCTCTCTCTCTCTCTCTCTCTCTCTCTCTCTCTCTCTCTCTCTCCCTGCCTCCCTCCCCATTTCTCTCCCTACAACTACTTTTTCCTCATCCCTTCGTCATTTCCCTTTTTCTTCTCTGTTTCTCTCGCCTCTATCCCATTTCCTTTTCGTTGCAAAATTCTGGTAACACTGTAGTAATGGCGCGAAATCGTCACTTGGCTGGCAACACTTTTAGGGTACAAAATGTCTGAATTTTGTGAGGGAGGGGAGTGAGGGGGGTTCCGTGGGGGGGGGGTTATGCAGAGCGTTTTAGAATTAGCTTTTTATTGATTTATTTATCTTTGTTTGTAAATTATCTGCGTATGAAGTGGGAATAAGTAGATTTTTTTTCAGCATGGCTATCGGTATCTGTTATTTTTTTTTCTATCTGCGTTTTTTTATCATATGTTTCCGATATCATTGCCAGATATCTCGATATAGGCTTGCCGTGTTTTGTGTCTCACTCAATGCATAGATACGCGAATTAATGAGGACACAATAATGGCGGTAGTTCTGAAAACGTAAATATTAACAACACTCTCCATATACAAGCATTATCGTACACCGAACACCCCCCTCTTTGACCCGTGAATTATCGTACGTCAATTCGGTAGTTATTGTGCGCAGGGGTCAATGCATATTTGACCTTTTTCGTATCTCGATCTTAGCGAATTTTTGAAGACATTTTACCTCGCGAGAGGTTAATTCATAAAACC
>NC_061846.1:3479115-3484115 GCF_019202785.1 Penaeus chinensis
CCCTCCCCCTCCCCCCCCCTCCCATCCCATCCCACTCCCACTCCCACTCCCTCCTTCCAACCCCCTTCCCTTTTATATTCCTCCTCCTGCTTTTCTCAGTTCCCTTTTCTCCTCCTGTTCTCCTTTTCTGCCTCCTCCTCACATCTCCTCCTGCTTCTCCTCCTCCCTTGTCCTACTTTTCTTCCATTTCTCTCTCCCATTCCCCTGCCATCCCCCTCCCCATCTTCCCATCCCTTTATCTTCATCCTTTCTCTTTCCTCACATCCTCTCTCCTTCCTTTTCTTCTCCCCCTCCCCTCTCCTTCCTTCCCCTCCCCTTCCCCCTTCTCCCTTCCCTTCCCCCTTCTCCCTTCACTGCCCCCTCCCCTCCCCTCCCCTTTTCTCCCTCCCCCCTCCCCTCCCCTCCCTCCCCTTTTCTCCCTCCCCCTTTCCTCCCCTCCCCTCCCCTCCCCTCCCCTCCCCTCCCTCCCCTCCCCTCCCCTCCCCTCCCCTTTTCTCCCTCCCCCTCTCCTCCCCTCCCCTCTCCTTTTCTCCCTCCCCCCTCTCCTCTCCTCCCCTCCCCTTTTCTCCCTCCCCCCTCTCCTCTTCTCCCCTCCCCCTCCCCTATTCTCCCTTCCCCTCCCCTCCCTTCCCCTCCCCTCCCCTCCCTTTCTCCTCCTCCTACCCCTCCCCCCTGACTTCCTCCCATTTCAAATTATTCTATTTTGTTTTAGGTCGCACAGTTGCAACCCAAACAAATTCTTAAAACTGGTTTTCTTGTGCAACAAGAGGTCAAAAATGTTGCTGGTTATATTTGAATCCCCAGAACCCCCAAGGCTTGGCACAAAATTTGACAGTCGGTTCTCTAGTGATGCTTATACGCTTGTCAATGGCATGTACACAGGTTTTATTAATTTTTACTCTTGTTTTATCCTGCCTTTGTTCATTGTCATTGGTATAATATTGGTAGCTGTGGTTGATGTTATTGTAATTGTTCATTAGCAGGAATTGCAATAGAAATACTGAAATTTAGTGTTTTATTTTTTTTAGTTGTACCTTTATCCGTATTAGGTGACCTTAGCAGGAAAATAGATTGATGTAGAATTTTTAGTCTCTGTCTATTGTTCTAAATTGGTGAAAATAAGATTGTCCATTATTAAGATATTGTTACCTTTTTCTCCCACAGAAGCCGGAATGGATTATGTCAACATTCCCCATGTTGTTGCCATGGTGGGTCTACCTGCTCGTGGCAAGACCTACATCGCCATGAAGTTGGCAAGGTACCTTAACTGGGTCGGCCTTCCTACAAAAGGTGTGTCACTGAGTCTTTGTCTTAATTGCCTAAATAGGTTTACATGGTACGTTTGATCATTAAGCCCCTCTGGCTTGGAATTGTAGTATTTGATTAGTGTGTTATGGATAATGACTGTTTGTGCGTTTTCAAAAGACTAATGAATATGAACACTGTTTTGCTAAGAAAAAAAAGGAGCAAAATAATTCAAAGAAAAAAAAAGTAATTTAAAATATTTAATTCAGTGTATAAATTTGTAATTATTTTATGTCTATACATGTATATTTATAGAAGTCATTATTTGAATTTGTCTTAATTTAATTCTTCAATGATTTTTGCCTTTCTTGTGTCTGACTGTATTTGGAATATTAAATGTAATTGCATGAGGACTACTGTAAAAAAAAAAAAAGAGAAAAAAGTTGAAAAATTATAGATAAACTGATAAGCATGTAGAGTGCCACTTCATTTTTATTGATATATGTATTAAGATAATGGACAGAAATATGATGCAGTACAAAATACCAGTAGATAACCTTTATA
Organism: Penaeus chinensis; assembly: GCF_019202785.1. Classification (NCBI taxonomy): domain Eukaryota; kingdom Metazoa; phylum Arthropoda; class Malacostraca; order Decapoda; family Penaeidae; genus Penaeus; species Penaeus chinensis. Next base: position 3,480,925 of record NC_061846.1, read on the forward strand.
TGTATGTTAAAAAAGTAACAACACCTTTTACAGTGTTCAATGTTGGGGATTATCGCCGTCGGGCTATTGGGAGCTACCAAGGCCACGATTTCTTCCACCCGAGAAATCGCGACGGCACCAACATCAGGAATAAATGTGCACTGGATGCTCTTCAGGTTGGTATGCTGCTGGATTTTATTTTTTTAAATTTTTTTTTATTTTTTTTATTTTTTTTTTGTTTTTTGTTATATGTTTGGTTCTTCCCTTTTTATGCCTGGTGTTCCTCGTTGTTTTAATTTATTTCCATTTTCTATCATTCTCCCTTCCCACTCTTTCTCTCATCACTCTCTTCCTTATTCAACTTTTTATACTTCCTTTCTTCTCTCTCCCTCAGTCTTCTTTTTCATTCCCTTATTCTTTCTTTTCCCCTCCTTGTTATCCCTTTCCTACTCCCCCTCCTTTCTTTTCTCTCCCTTTCCATGCCCTCCTTCCTCCCATTTCTTCATCTTTTCTCTCTTCCTCATTCTCCCTTTACAATTTCTCTCTCCTTCCCTCCCTTCCTCTTTTCTCTGTCTTGCATTTACCCTTTTCACTTCCTCTCTCCTTCCTTCCCATCCTTGTTTCTCTCTCCTCCATTCTCCCTTTTCACTTCCTCTCTTCCTCCTCCCTTCCTCTTTTTTTCCCTCTTGCATTCTCCCTTTTCTCTTCCTCTCTCCTTTCCTCTTTTCCTGTTATTTCTCATCCTCATCCTCCTTTTTCCACTCCCCCTATACCCTACCTACCCATTTCTGTCCTCCTCCTTCTCACAATTTCTATGATGAAGGTTTTGATGAATTTCAGATTTCCCTGCAAACAATTTTTCTTGATTTAATTTACTCACCTCCCTGTTGGCAGGTATACATTTTTGTAGCATACATCCATCTTTTTTTATTTGTAATTTTTCATAACTTCCTTCCTTCTCCAGGATGTGTGTGAGTTCCTTCAGTCTGGGGGGATGATTGCTGTATATGACGCAACCAACACAGGCAGGGAACGACGGGAGCTGATCCACCACGTTGTCTGCCAGCGTATGGGATACAAGCTCTTCTACATCGAGTCGATTTGCAATGATCCGTCTATCATTGAAACCAACATCATGGTGTGCAGAATTATTGTTTTTTTTGTTGCTGTTTTTGTTTAGGGACATAAGGAGATAGTTTGTTTGGTGTAGTATTTTGTTTGGGTTGGTTTCATCATTAAAAATTGTGTTCTAGAAGTTTTGGGTGGAAGTGTTAGAGGAGTGTTGGCTCATAGGGTTATATGGGGGGGACTGAGATTAAAGGATTGGTTTAGCTTAGAGTTTTTAAGTGTTTAAGTTATATTTTAGTTGTTTAGGGTGTCCCCTATATGGGGGAAAATATTTTGCTTCAAAGTATTATCTAATTATATGTATCTCTCAAACTTTTCACTTAGGGTACAGATATCAAATAAAGAGATTGACAAGATTTAAAATTTTTAAAGTGCAGAGACCCAGTTTCCTAAATGTCTCTCTCCCTCGTCACCCAGGAATGCAAAGTGACCAACCCAGACTACACCAACATGGAGAAAGAAGATGCAGTGAAGGACTTCCTCAAACGCATCGAGCACTACCGCATCTCCTATGAGACGCTGGACGAGGAAGAGGAAAGCCAGTACAGTTTTATGAAGATCTTTGATGCTGGTAAAGGATTTTTATTTATTGATTGACTCACTCAAAGAACTGCAAGGATTGGGGAAGACTTAGGGATAAGGGAGTTTTGTCTCCTAATTTTAACACTATATATGGTACTGGATGCAGGAGATGTTACTCGAAAAATGTGTTTTCTTTGGTGATTAGCATATTAATAATTTTTATTACGATGTTATACATAAGATTAGAAGAAAAAAAAATAGTGCAAGAGATGTAATTGTTAGAATAAAAAACACTGTGTAATATTATTTCCCGCTGCAGGTCGCCGTGTTGTGGTACACAAGCAAGAGGGACACATCGAAAGTCGGATTGCATACTATCTCATGAATATTCATATCACACCACGATCTATTTACCTCACTAGGGTATGTATTGGAAAAGGTATATTGTATTTATTATTATAAGAGAATTTTCTGTGCATTGTAGATAACTATATATACACATATCTGTGTGTGTGTGTGTGAGAGAGAGAGTGTGTGTGTGTGTGTGTGTGTGTGTGTGTGTGTGTGTGTGTGTGTGTGTGTGTGTGTGTGTGTGTGTGTGTGTGTGTGTGTGTGTGTGTGTGTGTATTCTTTTCATTGTTTATTATATATTAGTGAATTGGTGAACAAGAGTAATTCTCCATAGATACCCTTACATTTAATGCAGTTATCTTTTATAATCATCAAAAGGGAACCCATGTACTACAAAAATATTAGTGATGAAACCTCATCATGCACAATCAAGCACATACTTTACTTTAATATACTACATACTATCAACAACATGCAGTATTACCATCAACACTTGCCATTTTCTGCCACACAGTTGGTAATAAGGTTATAATGACTGTTAAGGAATATAAACATTGTTATAGTCTTGGGGTTTTAGGGCTTTATTGAACATGTGAAGACCATTGATAAACAGAAAAAATTGAAAGATGAATAAGGTCTTGTGTTTATGATGTTTGAAGTCACTAAAATCATTAAATCTCTGGAGGAAAATTACTTAGAAGAAATATGAGGTCCTATTTATTAGGAATTCAAATGTCATACTTAGGCAGCCATTGACCATATAGCACATTACCCACAGCAACATTAATTACATGTCATATTTACCATACTGCCATCAAGTAACTGTCTCTCTCTCCTTCCAGCATGGAGAGTCGCTTTACAACCAGCTGGGCCGCATTGGGGGTGACACGGACCTTTCGCACCGTGGCCGCCAGTATGCCAATGCCATGGCAAAGTTCATCAGCGGGCAGAACATTCCAAACCTCCGCGTGTGGACATCATGCATGAAGAGGACAATTCAGACTGCAGCCGGTATCAGTGCACCCCAGGAGAGGTGGAAGTCCCTCAATGAGATCGATGCTGTGAGTGGTGTGACCATGGGGTGTTGGGGTTGAGTGGCTGTTGGAAATGGAGCATGATGCTGGAGTTGGATTAGGGTAAAGTTACGATGTTGGGGTGAGATGGACTTCATGGGCTGGGCAGGGTGTTAGAGTGGTGAAAGAGGTGTTGGG
>NC_061846.1:3486615-3489115 GCF_019202785.1 Penaeus chinensis
ACATATACATACATACATACTATATACACACACAGTAATGTAAAGTGAGTATGTATTCCATCACCTGCAGGGAATGAATGGTGATCAAGGAATGTTCCTTTTTTTGTCTGGAGGAAATAATTGCCACTCAAATGTTGCTCTTGCCTTTTTCCTTTTTATTTCTCCCCTTCTGTTGCTAACATTCTCATCCTAAATTCATGCCACACCATAATTCACAAATGACAGTCGACCAATTCAAGACTCGCTTCAACTCCTTCATAATGAGGATAATTCTGGTTTCTCTTTTTATTTGATTTATATCAATGCTCATTCATGTTGTTCTCGGCTTTCCTCTCTCTTTTTTTTTTTTGTGTGTGTTGTAAATATATCTCTGTGCCTAGAAAGAGAGAAGAAAAATGCGCATGTATCGTCTGCACTTTTCAAATTTTTGGTGCTTCTTAAGGAGTGATGCATGTCCATAACCCTGCCCTACCTCCACTCCCATGTCTGCATAATACACACGCGTATTTTTGTGACGGTGATGATGGTATTTACGGTTGATTTCTCTGTTTGTCGGATTGTGTTATGCGACCAAGAGCTGTGTGTGAGAATTCCTTTTTTTTTTATATGCAACATTTACAAAAGTTCTAAGATAGGAACATGTGTATGTGACATAGACATAAATTCACTCATAACTGTTATAGTTTTCATGTGTATAGTGGTATGCATACATTTTGTTTGATGCTAACATTATGTCCTTGATGACTTTACCAGTTAGAACTGAATTTACTAGATGCATTTCTTGAATTACTGGGACTTTAATGGTAAAGATGTTTATATTGTGCATGTACTTAGGATGATGCTTGGAAATAAAAGGTTCTTGTTCAATATTTTAACTTTAGATGTGTTACATTTATTTAGTAAAAAAAGATATCTTGTTTGAAAAGTTACCAGTTTAGAGATAAAGTCATTTGTTTATAACTATACATGTTATATGTGCAAACCAGGCATATGGTAGTATTGGTATCTGTATTCTCTTATTCCCTTAGAGCAGTGGTTTTCCAACATTTTTATGCCCCTGGCCTCTCTGTAAAGACCAAAATCACATGCAGTACAGCTGTTCAGGCTTTGTCAATTTTCTTAGAAGGAAAAGGAATGGAAATATCAAGTTAATGTGTTGTAGGACCCTAACTTACAGGCATATCATTGAAATAAAATGTTTAGCGTCAAGTACTTTGCCCTAAGTTTCATGAATCCCTGGCCTACCTTGCATAATACCCAAAGGGGTCATGACCCACAGATGAGGAACCACTGCTTTGGAGAATATCAGATATTTATATTAATGTTTTTAGAAAATTTGACATCTGAGATTATAACAACTTCAATATAACAACTTCTTGTGTTGTAAGCTAACTGTAGTTGTTTATTTATAGTAAGCAACTTGTGATTATTATAAAAGTATAAATGATAATATTTATAAAGGTTATAGAAGTGAGTTTACTGGCCAACATTTTGAGGTAGTGTCACAGACTGGTTATAGAGCAGGAGTTTGTAAATACCAGAGTAATTTGTCTGTAGCTCAATGCAAATAATTTGCGTTAGAAAATTGACACGATTTTAGAACTTTAGATATTCAATGACCCTATGTGATGGTAATAAAATACTGAACCTAAAAGGATATTCTTTATGCATGAGGTTAGTAGTTTTTTTTTGTAGGTGCTATTATGTGATGAATGTGATAGTGCAGTATTTGGTCTGTCTGATTGCTTTGTCATTTGTCTTTGCCTCTACTTGTATTTTTATGTATGTCTTGTCTTTGAATTATTCTCTCTCTCTCTCTCAATCTCTCTCTCTCTGTCTCTCAATCTCTCTCTCTCTGTCTCTCTCTCTCTCTCAGTCTCTCTCTCTCTCTCTCAGTCTCTCTCTCTCTCTCTCAGTCTCTCTCTCTCTCTCTCTCTCTCTCTCTCTCTCTCTCTCTCTCTCTCTCTCTCTCTCTCTCTCTCTCTCTCTCTCTCTCTCTCTCTCTCTCGCTCTCTCTCGCTCTCTCTCGCTCTCTCTCGCTCTCTCTCGCTCTCTCTCTCTCTCTCTCTCTCTCTCTCTCTCTCTCTCTCTCTCTCTCTCTCTCTCTCTCTCTCTCTCTCTCTCTCTCTCTCTCTCTCTCTCTCAGTCTCTCTCTCTCTCTCAGTCTCTCTCTCTCTCTCAGTCTCTCTCTCTCTCTCTCTCTCTCTCTCTCTCTCTCTCTCTCTCTCTCTCTCTCTCTCTCTCTCTCTCTCTCTCTCTCTCTCTCTCTCTCTCTCTCTCTCTCTCTCTCTCTCTCTCTCTCAGTCTCTCTCTCTCTCTCTCTCAGTCTCTCTCTCTCTCTCTCTCAGTCTCTCTCTCTCTCTCTCTCAGTCTCTCTCTCTCTCTCTCTCAGTCTCTCTCTCTCAGTCTCTCTCAGTCTCTCTCTCTCAGTCTCTCTCTCTCTCTCACTCTCAGAGTCTCTCTCTCTCTCACTCTCAGAGTCTCTCTCTCTCTCACTCTC
>NC_061846.1:3491615-3504115 GCF_019202785.1 Penaeus chinensis
ATGGATATATACATATATGTATATGTACATATTGACATACTTATGTCAATATGTAAATATATACATATGTATATATATTTATGTATGTACATATATTTATGTATGTACATACATACATAAATGTATACATATATACATACACATAAATATATACACATGTATATATACATAAGTATGTATACACATATGTATGTATACACATCTATACATATGTATTTATACATATATATGATTATGTATATACATGTATATGTATATGTGTATATATATGTGTGTATATGTCTATGTATACATGTATGTAAATGTATGTGTACATATTTATGTATATGTTTGTCTATATATTTGTATATACATTTGTATATACATATGTATATTTACATATACATGTATATACACACATTTATATATAAATATATATACATGGTTATATATACACACATACATATACATACATACGTATACATATGCACACACACACACACATATACATATATATATATATATATATATATATATATATATATATGAATATATATATATGAATATATATATATATATATATATATATATATATGAATATATATGTATATTTTTTTATTTGTGTATTATTTAGGAAGAATTGAATACATGTTAGTACTTTGTTTGTTTGTTTTGGAGTGAAATCATATGTATAATATTCGATTTTTATTCTAGGTGTGATAGTGTGAATTTGTATAAGTATGTTCTGTATTTGTGAATGTGCATTTGTAAAAGCCTGACTTAAATTGATGCCTAATAATTCCAGTTAGTTCGAAGTTAATACTTATTTGTAGATGATATATGGTTATTCAAAGGAGAGGTTGTATATAATTTGTTAAGACTAAAACCTAAGTTATATTGCTGATGATTAATGAAGTAATCTCCTAACCCTGACATGTTCACTGTGAGTTAATTGATTGATTGTGTTTACACTTAGATAGCTCCACAAATGCTTACTGATTAAGGAGTCAGTCGCTGGTCTCGCCTACCTCACATGTTCACTGTTTCTTTTGATTTTTGGAACTAGTCTTCTCTATTGTATGTTACTGTTTGTATTGTTGATAATAGAACAGTAATCATAATGTCAATAATGATAATAGTAGGATTGATTTTAATAGCATTAGAAGAAAATATTAAATAAACTCTGGAAATGAGGTTACATAGGCCTCTTGATTGGCTCCTTGATGGCCGAGCCATCTCTGTATAAACACATTTCACAAAACAAAGCCTCAGTAAGCATTACATGTTCCTAGCAGTGATGGGTTAATTAACTCCAAAGCTCCAGATTCAAGTAAGCTATATTTACTGACATGGAGCGCGTCCCAGTACTCGATTCTTTGCATGGTTTGGACTAATAATTACTCACTCTTCCAAAATTATATATTCCCCCTATTGCAGCGTGGCTCAGCTTTCGGAGGGTTAACTGTTCATAGCATCAAAGCTTTTCCAACTAATGATGTACATGATTTAAGGCAAGTTGCAGCAATGTAATGAAAGATTGTCTATCATTGTAATTTATTTTGTAATTCTTTTTTTTTCTTCTTTTTTTTGGTCTCTCTCACAGGATCTATAATAAGATTTGATGTTATTTGCTGAAACTTGCCTGAAATCTTTTGCCTGGACCATTATAAATGTGCAGTGTATTGTGGGTATTGGTTGTGTATTGTGGGTATTGGTTGTGTAATGGTGGCTTAATTTCCATTTTTGTGTTGGGTGATTTTTTTCATTAAAAAACAACAACTTTTATTTGTTAGTTAAGTCGATTATGTAGAAGTCAGAGCTCATGTTCTAGTCATTAATTGTCATTCTGCTAATTGCTACACAGCATTGGCCCAATGTTGAGTAGAATTCCTTTATTACTTCAGTATCAGGCACCTTGAAGGTAGAAGCTGTAAGATAAACATATCAAGAAAGTACAGTAAGTGTGATATAACTCACTTAAGATATGGATCAATTGGATTTGATTTCCTTGTTGGAAATACTTGAGCATTTATAAGTAGCCCTTTTAAATAGTACTCTAAAGAAAAGACACAAAATATTAGAACATTAATATAAAAAAGTAAATCTCTTTTTATGTGATTGAGATTTTCAACATTAGCTCTGATGGCAAATTACCATGCTTGTCTGTCAATCATTGGTCATGTGACGGCACGAGTACCTATATGTTTATAGGTAACGCGCAGTGATGAAGGCAAAGAAGAAGATATGCGAGGTGCATCTAATGCCGTAGACGTGATAGACGGAGTGCAAGTCAATGTGTTGGAAGGCCTCGTAGAGGGCTTGTCTGTTAATGCCCAGAACCTTGAAGAAGACATAGGAGGAGCTGTGGGTGGAGTATCTTTACCGGAGTCGGCACGAGCCCTGTCCGCTTTCAGACGTCCTCAGTACTAAACCTTCTGTATGAGTCTAGGGTTGTGTTCTTTTACATGGCCCTTCTTCAGCTGTAACTGAGAGTGCAATGATTTACACAAACTGATTGATTAGAGAGACATAAACTCTAGATCATGGTGAAAGTGTTATATTGTGAAGTGAAATGGAATTTGATGGAAAATCCAAAATAAGAGTAGGTTGAAGAAATAAATATGTGAAAGATTGTTATTGCATAAATCCACTATTATCTTTCTTTCTTTCATTTTTAGGACTTTTAAGAAATTGAAACACTGTGCTCAAAAAATTATGTTTAGTGGATACAATAACTCAGGATAAGTTTGCCTGTACAAGCATAAAGTTGTGGATAATCAAGGCCTTCACACATTATGTGTAAATAATTTTTTTGCTCTGCAAAAGGAAAAGTCAGTCAGGAGCCAGACAATAAATACCAATGAATAACTGAGAGATATATCAATGTTTTAAAGCATAAACTCAGCAATAATGATCTTCCATTCCACACTAGAATGAACTGCTTTAAGAGATTATATTTTTGTAGCCGTCTTCAGTTCTTATGTGCGTTTCCATGAGGAGAATAGCATTTCCCAGAGAAAGTGGATTTGTGCAATAACAAGATCATATGACCTACACTGGTTTCCAGGAAGTGGAAGTTCCATTGCAAGATTATTTTGGGTTCGGTGGTTTGTTATATTGTAGTATTAAGCTTTATTGTTGATTTACACATGCAAACACATGCACATGCACACACACACATACATATACATACACATACACATACACATACACATACACATACACATACACATACACATACACATACACATACACATACACATACACATACACATACATACACATACACATACACATACACATACATACACATACACATACACATACACATGCACATACACATACACATACACATACACACACACACACACACACACACACACACACACACACACACACACACACACACACACACACACACACACATATATGTAGTATATAATTTTGATAATACATAAATATATATAAGATTGGTTTATTGGGATAAAGAGTGAGGTTTTCTTGCAGTTACCCGCAACCCAAGGAGGTTGTTGTCCCATATTCAAGTGTTTTTATTTTTTTATTATTTCATTTGTCATACTCACTGGCCCTTTTTGACTTTTTAAAGTATAATCTCATCAGGAACAAGCATACTACAATTATTAATGCTCATAGATCTGCATAATACAAAAGCTTTTAGATATATAGTTGCATGGAAAAAGGACCACAGCTTCTCACAAAAGACCTAGTTTGTGGAATAGAAGGGACATGTGAGTGGCTGCAAGTTATGCCTAACTCTTGGTATTGTGATAACGATTGTTTGATTATCAAATCCTCTAAAGTCTAAATGAAAGAATCTAATATAATTGTTATCATTATTCTAATTTTTGATTGTGTGCGTGTGCATGTGTGCGTGTGCGTGTGCGTGTGCGTGTGCGTGTGCGTGTGCGTGTGCGTGTGCGTGTGCGTGTGCGTGTGCGTGTGCGTGTGAGTGTGTGTGTGTGTGTGTGTGTGTGTGTGTGTGTGTGTGTGTGTGTGTGTGTGTGTGTGTGTGTGTGTGTGTGCGTGCGTGCGTGCGTGTACGTATGGGTGTGTGTGTGCATATGGGTGTGTGCGTGTGCATGTGGGTGTGTGTGTGTGTATGTGCATGTGCGTGTTTGTGTATGTTTGTGTGATTGGTTGTACATGTTTGCATGCATGTGTGTGGTGTGTGTGCATTTCATACTTGTGTGTTTATGTGCACTTTGCTGATTTATATGTATATTATGCAAGTTGGTTGATGAAATTATGGCAGAATCTTCATTATTTTCTAAAGTGCACATGTGTACATACCCTTTGTCAAAGTATTTTTGTATAGAAGCCTATGAATTTTATTTTGTTACATATGATTGATCAACAAATTTATCATTGGTGTAATACCATTGAGGTTGTGGATTAAGAAATAAGCTTATTATACATTTGGCACATTACTTCTTCCATAGAGTTGTGATAAAGTGCATATAGAGGGAATTTGCAGGATTTTTTCTTTCTTTGATTTTTTAATAGAAGTGATCAAGACTTGATTTAGGAAGAAATACATGAATAATTAAAAAAAAAAAAAAAGACACTTGAAGCATATTTTGAAGATATATTTTTCTTATTTCTGTGGATGCAGTGCAAGTATGTGAGCTTATGGAATGGAATATGTGAGCCATTATATGCATCAAGTTTTATTTTTATTTTATTTTTGTATGTGTGTGTTCTGGATTGATATAACAATTATTCCATATTCTAATGAGATTATTTATATTTCATTAATCAATATGGTAGTTAAAAAAGTTTAGTTATGAGAAATTCTGAAAGTATCATGAAAAATGTTTATAATGCATTGAAATACATTTAACCACAGTGACTCTAAATAATCAAATATCAATATAACATATTAATTAGTGATGCAAGTGGATTGAGATGAGTGCATTTCAATGTGTGTGTGGTTGCTTGGAATCTACCAATTAATTATTTTCTACATTGTTAGATATTTACTTCAAACCTTTTTACTAACTGGTAGATAGTTACACAACACTTTTTTCTATTACAGTTAGATATTTTTTTTGTCATTAGCTTTATTACACTGATGCCAGAGCACACAATGAACCAGTCGAGCAGGCCCTCAGCTCAAAACCTCCCACGTAAATAGGCATAGGCTGGCAGTAGAATGTCTGCATGCATTTGCATGGTTGCATTCCCTGATTTGTACTATGTTTTATTTAGGTAACTTTGAGTACAAACACAAATAGAAAGGATTTTATGGGAGTGAGTGATTTTAGTAGGAGGAGAGAGAAGTGAAAGAAATGGGATTGACTAGTTTTTCTCAGCATAGTTGAGAGGAATGTGGAAGTAGCTAGAGATCATAGGATGTAGTATACCTTATAGTGAGTTGTATTAGTGTAAAGTAATGAAAATGAGTGTTTCTTGTGCTAATATAACACATTTTGCTATAGTCTTCTCTTTTCTGAAGACGCTTTCAGTTGTTTCTTTTGACATTAGCTCTGTTTAAAAATGTTTGTGGGTGAGGCAGAAGCTGTGTAGGTGCTCTTGAGACCAGGGTTTTTAAATTGCCATATATGCAAAGTGAGATATGTTTTTTTTAGTCCATTGAAAAATGGACTGATTGAAAAAGTTAATTATAATTATAATTGAATATGAGATTTAAAAAAAAATATTTGTTTATGTAATTAAAGTCTTTGTCACTAGCAAGGGAATTAAATCTTACAAACCAATCAAACATGATTACATTTTAGATTTATTCAATTTATTATAAACTTTTCTTTAGATAAATGACAAGAATTTTGATTTATATATTTTAAGAAAAGAAAAAAAAGTTAGTGAATGGAATATCAGTATTCAATATTCAATATTCAAATAGAAGAAAGAAATGCTGACAGTTTTTTTATATTTTGGAAACCATTGCATATGCAGCTAATGTTTCACTGTTGTTCAATGAAAAGATCTCCCTGTTAATGCTCGACCACATGAATCACAACCTCAGTCGATGCCGGGGAAGGCAGATCCTTCTCTTGAGTTGCGAACGTCATTCACTATGCATGATTTGTTGATGTGGCACAGGTTTAAGGTTGAGGTGATTTATTTTTAAGGTGGTAATAGTGTATTGCTCATGTCACTGTTGGGTGTCTAAATAAAGAGAAAGATGTACCCTCAAATTTGTGATGACTGAGAAGAATTTGCTAATTGGCTCCTTTGTTAATGTCATGTACTGTACATGTGGGTAAACTACAATATATATATGTGTGTGTGTGTGTGTGTGTGTGTGTGTGTGTGTGTGTGTGTGTGTGTGTGTGTGTGTGTGTGTGTGTGTGTGTGTGTGTGTGTGTGTGTCTGTGTGTCTGTGTGTGTCTGTGTGTGTGTACACACACACATACACACATATATATACACACACATATACATACATACATACATACATATATATATATATATATATATATATATATATATATTTATATATACATATATATACACATACATATATATGCACATGCATATACATATACATGCACATACATGTGTGTGTGTATAGATATTTACATATTTAACACACTCACACACATGTACATGGCCACGTACACGCCCACGCACATGCACACACACACACACACACACACACACACACACACACACACACACACACACACACACACACACACACACACACACACACACATATATATATATATATTATATATATATATATATATATATATATATATATATATATATATATTCCATATGTATAGTTTACATATATGCATAATATGCTGAATATATGTATGTGTGTATATATCTATATATGTATACATATATTTATGTACAGTTATCACTCATAGAAAGTTGTTTATGTTTCTAGTAAAAAAAAATAAATAAAAATAAGATGGAAAGATGAATTCTTTGTTGTCCTTTGACACCTAAGAAAAATGTTATATTTTGTTGTGTGTATGTAAATGAATCGCACACACCAGAACTTGCACACAGCTCGCTTGTTCACTCACATGCATACAAATTTTAAAAAAGAAAAGTTTGATTTTAGAACCATCCCTGTGTTTATTTTTTTCATATTGTATTTGTCATTAACAGTGGATGGATGGACAGTATATAAAAGAAAAAAGAGAGAGAAGAATTGGCTAATTTAGACCTATATTTGCAAAGGGTTATCAGATTTAAAAGTAAAAGGAAGTATAAGTAGTTTTTAAAGAAACGGTCAAATCAGAATCATGACCTAAAAGTCAAGTGCTTTGTAATTTCATGAAGAAAATCCTTCTTTTCATATTTTACATTTATTTATTTTGTAAGACTTTAGAGGTGTAATGACCGTATTTTATATTTATTTTTGATATTTGAGTGGAGTACTTTCGACCGACCAACACAGTAGTGCTGTACCTTGTTTGCCTCTTAGTGTACCTGGACATAACTTGTGACTTTGATTTATTCCTTATTGAAGTTCTACCTTTTTTAATTTTACATACTTACTGCTTTGTGCTTATCCCTTCAACCTTGAATTGTACAGTGTGATAACCTGCATAATTATTTGAATTTTGATTATGTATTTTTTTTTTTTCACCTTATTGTGAAATGTTCTGAAATGATTAATGGCTTTTTTTTTAACTTCGTTTTCTTTTGCTATTTATATTTGAATTGTATGATATAACATTATTTTTCTGATTTTTCTTTATATCTAATCTTTTACTCAGATTATAAATATTTTGTTGATCAGTTTGTTCAGTATTTTGGCAAAAATGCATAATTTAGTATATTTTAGCAGTTGAAAAGATATACATTTTTAAAAGGAAGAAAATACCCCTCTTCACATTTATTTTAGTATCGTAAATTTTGCAAAGTTAGATTTTTTTAAAGATAAAAAGAAATAAAAAAAAGATGAACAAAGAAACACCACTACCTTAAGATATCCTTATGCAATATTTTTGTTTTGTTTTTTTCCTTAAGAAATCATAATAATTCAAAACAGAATAAACTCAGTTACAAGAAGAACAGAACAGCCAATATGATGGGCTGGTAATCCTTTTCTTCACAGGACTGCAGGATTGGCAGGAACGCCCAGGACGCTCTCATCACAGTCCCCTCGCACTACTAAGCCCTCATCCCCCTCACAGCATTCATTGTCTTCATCAGCAAAAATTCCTCACACTTGCATCGGATTTTGGTGAGAGGAGGAATCTTCCCACTGTCCTAGTATCATCTGCATCAGCTCTTGGTAAAAACTTAATTAGGAGGATAGTCTTTCCTGAAGTTGGAGGAGGACTTTTAGCTATTTCTTCTTTGGGGAAAGGGATAGACTCTTCTTACCTGTCTTGGCTTTAGGTAGAGGTAGAAGAGGAGAGTTGTGGTTGAGAGGTGTTGATTCAGATGCACATCAATGTATCACTTTTGCAAAAGTCCTCATGGTTGGATTATGCATGGCTAAAATAGTTCCTGTTATTGTTCATGTGAGCACAAATGTAAAAAGATAATGGTAAAAGCAATAATTGTTACATTATTAGCCAGTGCAAAAAAAAAAAAAAAAGAGTAAAAAAGGTGATGCATGTAGTTTTACTTTTTTTTGGCTTTTTTTTAAATTATAATTTTTTAAAAAGTAAACTCGCCTTCGGATTTTATAACTATCTTTTTATGTATTTTTTTTTTTTTCTTGTTACTATTTGCTTAAGTGATGCAAAGGAAAAAATTGATGGCAGCAGATTGACACTGGTGGCACATTTACAAAGTGATTTTTGGGGATATTCTTAAGAATTTTACATTGCAGTAGATGATTGAAGTATCTTATTAGCTGCTGTACCAAAAGGCTTCCATATTACAAGTTTAAGGTATGCCATAAAATCCAGTATATATAATTTTATATGCAATTATGTTGGAAACCTTTGTATGTGTGATGTCTGGATGTACCACATAACACTTAACATAAAAAATAGGTCGTGTAGAACAGAAATAAAAAGGAGTATGTATATTTAAGGCACATATGCATGGTAAATCATTTTTGATTTTATGCAGTTGAGTAAGTTTTATCAAAGTAGGAAGGTGTGTAACATTTTTGAAGGTTTGAGTAAATGTAGCACATCACAGACAGAGATGCAGCACAGTACTAGCTATATTCTTGTGTATTTGTGTATGAATATACATTATATTATATTTTAATATATACATATTTATACATAAGTTCTTATGAATACTGATAGTGGTTTCTCTCACACTCTTAGTATTTCCCCATTTTCCTTCTTTTATATTCATAGTCTGTGGTATTTTATTATTTATGCTATAGTTCTATTCTTTAAAACTGGCAGTGTTCTTGAGGTAGACTAGATTGTGGGGATTTGAAAACATCTTATACTCCAATGTATGTTCTCTTTTAGTAGAAGTACATCTCTGTAGCACAACAAGTGTTTGTGTGATATCAGTTATTTATTGTATTAAGAAGCTATTCTATAATACAGCCGTTTTCTTTAGTGTATTCTAAATATTGGGCTGTTTCATCTTCAAAAATTAAAAATGTTTTAACATACACATTATTATACTTAACAAAAATAATGACAAAACATTGCACAATGCAATTAGATTAAGGTTGAAAAGATGGAAGGCAATTCAGAGTATGTTTATGCATTCAAATTGTCAAATGTACATCTCTTAACATATTTTTTCCCTCTTTTTTTTCATACAGTTTTCTATATGTTCTTATTTGGCCAAAATATTTTAAGCACAGTATATTTTATAATCTTTCAAACAATATACTTTAGTGAATGAAAAGATTTTGAAACCATTATAAGGCTATTGTTTTTTCTTGCATATTTACACACAATGAAGTTACATACACAAAATATGAAAATTGCATTTGTAAAGGCCTGTCCACAAAGCAGGCATGATTGATGGGTATAAAAGTGGATGGCTGTATAGGTAATGCCACAGAAAAAACGGAAACTACTTGTTTACAAAATAGTGTCCCTAGCTGTGACATCCTCTCAGCTTATGCCTGCCCTTAAAATGCCAATATGTATTTGCTTGAGTGAAAAGTCCTTTAGGATGGACAGAATTTATTGTGATAATTATAGAAAATGTATAAAGAGAAGGTACATCTCTTGCTCTTTCATACTTTTTCTACATTTCTAAGGGTACAAAATCACAAAAAATTCGGCCACCTAATACTTCTTAAAATGCAATAGAAAATACAAATTTCTGTGTATGAAATGAGAAATAAATATGTATTTTATGACATTTGCTTTTTAATAGATGAGTTTTTGATTTTTAAACATGTTCTCTGATATTTTATATTATAATCAGTTTCATTTGATTAAGATATAAATATTGTGTTTAGTGATGGGCACTGCAGGCAGACGTTGGTTCTATGATCTCAGTGTAATGTGATTTTTATATACTTCTAACATAAAGCTAAGATACCTAGCTTAAAAAAATTGCAGTGTAAACTTGATGCAAAATACTAAGCTGCCTATTTTGCCTGTTATTTTTATTGGCAAAAAATGTCTTTGGCAATACATTTTTTTTTGTTTTTGGAATAAGTTTTAAGTATACAAAAAAATGAATTTAAGTAGTATACCAGAACTATTTACATTAATATGTAAAATTATTAAAACATTTTCCTTCTCAAGCAGAATTATCATTAGCTAATCAGGAATGTGTTTTCTTGCATTGGACCAAATAAATTGCAAGATAAAATTCACTGGGATTTTGTGACTGCATTCACAATACTTTTTAATAGATCTAATGTTTTAATAGATCTTTTGATAGTTAAAAGTATGTCAATGTTCATGGAATTCTTGGAAGTATAACAGTTCAAGTATAACAAGGAAATTGCAGCTAAATCTCTCTTATGATGAAGGATCAGATTACACTGGCATAATTATCATATCTATTTATTTTTATTACCACAAATTGATACTGTATATAACAGAAGTTTTATGAATTTATTATTCAGAATGATATATTAGGATAAGATTTTTTTTCTTCTTTTTTCCCTCTCCTTATTATAGAATTTATAACTAGCTATAATTATATTTCTGCTGAGTTCAGGGTGTGGTGTTTAACATTAGTATTAGCTTGGCTGGTATGTTATATGTAAAGAGTTTACACTACTGTATTTGGTGATGAAAGAAGCAAATTTGGCTCTTGTCATAAAAAAAAAAAAAAAATTGTTATTCTGTGTTCTGAAGCCCATCTTTTGAGGAATTTTGACCATTTATACATTGAATTTCATTGAGTCACAACACTTTGGCATGTAAAGATATGTTCTTAAATTTCAAATATCACATTCCAGAAGTATAAGTGCCTTCTTGTAATATTTTTTTTATGGTTTAAAAAAACAAATCATTTCTGCAGGTCTTGCAGACAAAACAATAAAAAAAAACTACTCTCATCAGAAACTAAACATTTTCTTATATACACATAATAGGATAAGCAGTTATGATTTAGAGTAAGGAAATGATAGTTAAAAGCAAATCTGTGTCAAAACCCCACAATATTTATATATATATATATATATTTATATATATATATAAAATGATTGTATGGAGGATTTATTTTATTTTTAAATATGGGATATTTATTTGTTGACTTTTCCATCATTTTTGGACTAATTCATTCTGGTTTCTCATTTTGAGGTGCCACACTGTAGGGTTATGTGTTACTTGTTTTTCTAATGAGAAAAGGTTTTACATATGGTGTAGTGATGAGTATATTTTGTGTAATTTGTGTGCACCGCAAAAGTGTACCGCAAATCATAAAGTGTTAACTTAGCTAAAAGAAGTTGTTTTAATTTACCTTCCTTGTATTGGTTATGTTTTATGGAAAGATTAAGATCATGATTGTGGTAGAAAGGTATAATTAAAATATTTGTAAAAATATTACCAATGATAATTTTGAAAGTAAAAGTAACTTGCAAGAATGAAAGGAATTAACATTTAATAATAATGATAATAAAGAAAATGGAGTTATAATACTGATAAATAGTAATAATAGTGAGAATAATAATAAGTAGCACTTACACTACTGATGGTAAGTTATAATGATAACATTCCACTTCTGATAATAATCAAAACAAAATAATCACCATGGGAAATAATGATGAAAAAGACAATGAAGACAACAACAACAACAACAACAAAAACAACAACAAAAAGCTAGCCAATTGATAGCTTCCTAGGGCATTGCATAGACAAAAGGCATGTCAAAGGGATACCAACTACTTCTTGTGCCCATCTCTGATTTCACTTCATGAGCATGGTAACCAATCAGGCCAGCCTGTGTGGATGTTACTCTAGAAAACATTCAGGGTTATAATAAAAAAAACCACTTATTAATCAAATGTAGTTTAATTCAATTGCAACACATATAAAAAAAGATAATAACGAAGAGAAATGGTGCTATCCTGTCTCTTCTTCTGTTGAATTGCCTTCTGTTGGGGAATCGGTGTCAGAGTTTGACCTAAGCTCCTCCTCGTCCAAGCCCTGGCCTTGAGCAGCTACAGGAGG
>NC_061846.1:3514115-3516615 GCF_019202785.1 Penaeus chinensis
CGCAAGAACAAGTTGCTGGCGATTACCCACACATTAAAGCAACAATGTCTGAACTTTAGATATCTATTATTACTGATCAAGGTACCACTTCTTGTATGGTTACCTTGATTTTGCACAGTCAGCAAAGAAAAACCAAGACTTGGGGAACAACAAATTATCAAACTGGAAAGGGGGTCAAAAACATAATTTAGACAAAGAACAGACAACCTTAAGAAAGCCACTGGTTTTATATCAAGCAGAGTTCACAACTGTGGATTTGTGGTTTTCATTAACTGTAATAGTGATTATCTGGATGTGCAGATATAAGCATTGGAGAAAATTATTCACAAGTGTCTGATATACCTATAGGGATTATTATAAGTATTGCTAGACATTTTAGCTAATCATTAATGGTCTCAGTTTTCAAAATTTATCAGAATGTCTCACTTTACAGACTGTTATGGTGCTTCAGCTCTAAATGGGTAACAACCACCTAAATGCTAAATTAGTCAGTATGAATGTGAGGGGCCAAACTGCTGGTCCATAACCCATACAGTTAGTAAATTGCTCTGGTACTTAAAGTGGAGAATGAGAGTAGAAACTTGAGGGGTTTCACAGATAAACATGAAGAACTACCATCATATGTAAATCATCCTTAGCAAAGGCAGTATACTAAAACAGTTGGTTTGTTGTTAACTCTGTGAAGAGATGGGATATGAGAATCATAAAAAAGTGGATGAATAAAAAGATGGAAAACAAATTCCAAGAGTACAATGATGAATTATGAAGAGAAAAAATAAGACAAACTACTAGCCATATAAATGAATCAGAGATAAGACAAGAAGAATGTGTACTATTCTAAATCTATAACATACTAGAGTTAATGATAGTAATGGTAATGATTTTCAAGTTGCCCATAGATAACTAAACTCAAAACAGTCATAACTTTCAGTCACAAAAATTGTACAGAATAAGGTACATTTGGAAAATAAATATGGTTTGTATTTAGGAAGAAAGAAAAAAAAATACACAGGATTTAATGAACTGTATAAGAAGTGAGGAGGATTGACCACACACACACACACAAAAAAAAACTGAAACACAATCCGGAAACATTTACTTCACATACCAAACAATGATTAGTGCTATAAATTGTATACCTAACAATGATTATAAATAACTATAACCATTAACAATATGATACATACAATACTTAAAAACAAAAAAACATACTCTAGATCTCACCTTACACACACACACATTATATATACACACATGATAATCAATTCTTCACCAATTTTTCACATTGCTATGCAATGTACAACACCTATCTCATCATCAAAGCTTTCCAACCACTACTAAAAAAAGAAAGAAAAGAAACTTACATCCATTCTAATAACCCTTACACCAAAGCATACAAAGGGACTAACCTTAAAGGAATGGAAGATGGCAAAGTGAGTTCTCCTCTGACGTGTCCGACAGATGATATTCTGTGGCACTCTGGATTTGGAGTCGCTGTTGGCTTCTCGTCTGTAGCGATAGTCCTGCAAATACCATGATTGTTACAGTTTATATATATATTTGTTTGTCCTGTTTTATTATTAGAATTTTTTTGATCCTTGCAGATGAGACCTATTGGCACATTTAAAAATAAATTACCTTGACAAAATGTTAAATAAATAATATGAAATGCATCCAAATAAAATATAAAATAATGAATACAAGGAAAAGGAAACAAATAACCCTTTTCTAATAACAAAGGCATATATTCACCATGAATCGACATACAAGAAGAAGAAGAAAAAGAAGAGGAAGAAAGAGAAGAAGAAGGAAAAAGGAGAGGAGGAAGGAGAAGAAGAAGAAGAAGAAGAAGGAGAGGAAGGAGATGAAGGAGAGGACGAAGGAAGAGGAAAGGAAAAAAGAAGGAGAGACCAAGAAGATGAAACATGACACCCAAATACCCACTTGAGGAGCATCCATGCGCGTGAAGGCCGCTGGGGGTAGAAACAAGGGCGCAGGACGGTTAAGCCAGTCGGCCTTTTCCATTCCCTGAGGGACAAGCTGGTCATAGACACACTCCTGGGCATGGCTGTCTTCGGTGTTGACTAGAGGAACATATTGAAAGTCACACAGATCTGTCGGTGAGGGGAACAAAAAAGGGTGGGATTACTGGCTTAGGAGATACAGAGTATGTATTCCTGATAATTATAGTAATGAAAATATGAACTACTAGTTGGGATGGATTACTGGATTACTGATTTTTTTACTTTATATCCAATAACAAGCACATATATGTAACCCAATTGAAAGGATGCTTCAATGCTTCCCAAAAAAACAGACAACACATTACAGAGAAGGACAAAGCAGACTTACTGTTAAATTTGTACATAGTATGAACAACGCCTATGAGTTCTGATCTCACTGAGGTGCTTGAGTCTCCCTCCGGTGGGGTGGGGTCCTCGGAACTACTCCCGGCAACTGCTTCTGGAACTGAGATTACTAAATTAGTGAAGGTGTGGCT
>NC_061846.1:3521615-3525030 GCF_019202785.1 Penaeus chinensis
CGCCTCCGAGAGTCTCGAGCATTTTGTCAACATTTTTCACAAGGCCCGGGTACTCGATGCACATGAACTGTCGCAGCTTCCCTGTGCCGCTAAATCCTCCTCCCTGTGCCATTGCTGTGAAGATTGGTCGATATGAGATACAGCATAATTCAAGTTTTTATATCATTTGTGTTTAGAGGAAGGACATAATAATTTTTTTTTATTTTCATTAGGAAATAATTTGATTAACTTGAGGATATAATGGATTTCTACAGGATCTACCATATTACTGAAAATATAACATGAATAATGCTAAGAACAGTAACAACAATGTCTATGTAGGTGTCACTAAATAATTAAGGTATCATAAAACACTTATAACATCATACATTGAAAAAAGAAAAATCAATGATAGCAATAATAATGATGATAAGAAGGAAAATTAACCCAATCCCGATGGGCATGATGTGCACAAACGTTATACTCACTGTGAGTTACTCTTTTGATTGATTTTACACATAGATGGCTACACTTGTACTGTCACCAATGAGCCAGTTACGAGTACTGCCTGTCTCGCCCATTTACCATTTTCTTTGATTTACGAAAATAATTTTCGTTATCTTGCTTTGCAGTTACTAATGTTTATAACATTATAGAAATTATAATATTCATAATAAAAATAACACCATCGATATTCATAGCACTAGTAAAAAATAGTTTTTTTCCTGCCAATTCGAATCACATAAGGTCACAAGGTCAACTAATCGACTCCTTTGTGGCTAAGCACTAGCAGAGCCATCTATGTGCAGAGACATTTCACAAAAATATAGAAAATGAGCACAGCATTTTCCCCATTTTTTATTCATTTTCCCCGGTGGCATTGGGAAATCTGTGTGAAGGTAATAATTGGAAAATATAAATCCAATTTTCTTTATGCTACTTCTACATCTGATTACATCAGTGAGTTCTGCTTACAATCCTGGAATATTAATCAATAGAAAACAAACAGGTTAGTATAACAGAGAGATTGTATTCAATCAACCTTGGCTAGAATATAAAAATATATTATATATAACAATATAATTTATGACATGGCATAACTTCCCTTAGTTGATATATCAAATCCTCTTGACCTATACTTTTATTCTAATCTCTTTATATTCATTTTTTTTTTCTAATGAGCATAATACATCGTCTGAGTAAAATAATTAGTGGGTAAATCCATTTTGATATTTTTACACCTAGCTTGATTATGGCAGTTGAGCTCACTTCCTTCTGCTACGTTGGTTCGTTTAATTTGGTTAAGTTGGGTTAGTTTAGGCCTAGGCTAACGTGTGCAACTAGGATCTTCTTTACAACACGTTTAGAGCTAACTGTACAAAATCATAACTTCTCTTGCCCTGGATACATAAAGAAAGAGATTTGCTTTTCCTCCACATGCATCTCATCATGTATGGTTTTAATATTCTGTTTTCCAGGAACTACGTTTTCCCTGAATAGAACCAAATAGAGATGGAAACACCATGATGACAACCATAACAAACAAATAAAGCAACAATATATGAAAAATAATCTGCGCAGTGTAAGGCTCTGGCCTGAATTACTTGCCAAAGTCATCGTATCCATCTTCACACAACTAAGTCCAACGACGCTGTGGTCTCTATACCAACGCTTTGACCTCCAGCGCAGGCAAACAATCCGCCCACAAGTATATTCAGGCATGAATAGGCTTAACATCTCAGCCAATTTATCATCGGCTAAGGATCTCGGTCAAGCTCTATCTTGCCACAATGTATGCAGTCGAGTTTATTGGCCTTTGGTGGAGGGAGTAGTGTAGCATGGGCCACGGCACTGCTGGACTTGGTTCTATTATTGGGAATTACCTGAGATTAGCCGGGAACTTGCACCGAATTGCAGTTAGGGAGAATCTCGATCTCCTTTTGAGTTTTTATTAATGTATTTTCCCAACCCCTCATCTCAACAACGCAAGATTACTGCAAGATCTAGATGTATAGTTAAATAATTCAAATCAGCTAATACAAACCAACAATAATAATTATACATGAAATAATACGCGATAAAAAATCTATACCTCGTGGAATTTAAAAAACTACCACAAAAATCTCTAAATATATTCTCTTCAATCACAATACACTGCCGAGCCACAAGCCCTAAGACAGACCAACACATTATACTTAAAAAATGGTAAGAATACAGTTACGCTACTCCACCAAAACGTGAATAAAATACCTGCCTCCAAGATTTTTCCACACAATTTTCGTACATAAAACGCGTGTAAACAAAGGCGTCCGGATAATAAGCACACTCTATCTCTGGAATTTTGATTCTTTATAAATTCTTATCGGGATGGGTTTATGGTTAAACAGAGGGATGGGTATGGAATTAGAATTATATTTATGATTAATTTGGTTGCAACTATGGCATGATTGGACGGGAAAAAAGTATTGGAGTGAAATCAGTATTGTCAAACATGGTTCGATGCAGAAACAAGTCTTCAACATGTTAAACGAACTGTAAAATTGACACATGAAAATAGATGGAAAATTTGTGATTACAAAACGCTACATTGGCATTCAGTAAATACAGCCAAAAAGAGATGCAAAATTCAATTGTGAAGATATCTCAACATTCCACATTTTAGATCCAGTTTAATGTTTAATAGAAATATCGAAAAATAGTGAAATCGCTATTGAAATTGCAGTAATTATAATTCAGAAGAGAAGAGTGCACTTAGAACCTATACAATCAAAACCTTCCATGCTAATAATAAGTTATTAATTAGTTATTAATATTGATTTCAAAACCTTCGTATGATTTTTATACAGGATACTAATACCCACACTCCCCCTACTACACACTAACACATATAAACGTATGCATATAAAATATATCCCTCTTAAACTATTGCTTGTGCGATATAACTGAAAATCAACTTCAATACTACGATACAACACTTTCATACTCTTTTATACATATGTCTGCCCCGCTACCTGATAAGATACACATCAGAATACAAAACAAGAACAAAATCTTCCATAAGGTTTGTATGGGGGGGGGGGGGGGGGGTAGATGAGGTGTCTAAGGAGGGGATGGTGGGAGGAGGGTGTTGAAACTAGGTCATGCGTAGCGACTTCCGTTTGCATGCTGTCTACTGTTTGTCGTAAAACAGCATGAAATGAAGCATGACACCAAACCTTACTGTTTTCTTCTTTGTGTTTATCATTTGTGTTGATCAAAGGAAGGGAGAACGAAAATAATTGATTTAACAGCAACTCCAGCAGCCTTATATTTTGGGCTCATTGCGACCCTTTTGGGCCCCAAAAATCCTGAGCAACTTGGATCAGACCGACAACCAGTATTACACAGTTCTTTAAAACATTATTTGTCGTATTATTGAATCTAAACAGTTTTATTT
>NC_061846.1:3543260-3548260 GCF_019202785.1 Penaeus chinensis
AGAATCCTGATCATTATTATCATTCCGTTGTTTTATTTTCAAACATCATTAGGATATATTTTTCTTAATTTAATTAATAATGTTTTTTTTTTTTTTTTTTTTTTTTATTTACTGGTGTGATGAGGATCATAATTCCTGTACGATTAGGAAAAGAATAATAAGGTTCATATATTATTTTTTCGTTATGATTTACCAATATAATTTATTCAAACCTTCTAATATAAACCATCATCATAAAATTCCTTTACAATATTTATATATATAAATATTTTTTTTTTTTAAAACTCGAAAAAGGGAAGAGAAGAGAGTGGGGGAGGGGTTGAGGGGGGGAGGGGCGGGATGGTGGTGGATAACCAACCCTCCCCCCTCCCCCCTCCCCTTCCCCCTCTTCCCCCCCCCCCCCCCGTTTTCCCTATCGCGGGTGTCATTTTTCATTCCTATGTCCTTTCGCGGTTTATCTATGGCACCACGCGTCCACTATTGGCACTCGGGAGGGGGGGGGGTAGATGGGGAGAGGTTACGGGGAGATGAGAGAGATGAGAGAGGGAGGGAGGGAGAGAGGGAGAGAGGGAGGGAGGGAAAGAGGGAGGGAAAGGAGGAGAGAGAGAAGAGAGAGAAGAGAAGAAAGAGAAGAGAAGAGAAGAAAAGAACGAGAGCGAGAGCGAGAGAAAGCGAAAAAGAAAGAGAGATATTAGAAAATAGGAAAGAGAGAAAGATAAAATGGAAGAAGAAGGAGAAGAGGGAAAGAAAATAGAAAAAGAAGGGGAGACAAAGAAGAAAGAGAAGTAAAAAAAAAAAAAAAAAAAAGAGAAAGAGAAAGGTAAGCAGCCAGAGTAGAATAAAGAGCATTAAAGAACACAGGAAAAGAGAAGGAGAGAGAAAGAGGAAGAGAAAGAAGGAAAGAAAAGTAGACACTGAGAGATAGTGAAGTGGGGAGAGGGGAGAGAGGGAGAGAGGGAGAGTGGAGAGAGGGAGAGGGGAAGAGGGGAGAAAGGGAGAGGGGGAGAGGGGGAGAGGGGAGAGGAAGAGAGATTGATGCTGGAGGCCGGTAGGGGGGGGGGATGGGGGTCACAAACCTGACCTTATCACTATGTTCATGTACACAATCTTTTCTCTTTTCCCTTCCTCGCTCTCTGTTCTGAATATTGATTTATTTTCCGCGCGTAAGATGTAGGAAGGACGGACGATAATCCTTATAGAGATCGTCAATATAAATCTTGTGAAAAATGTTCTATGGATGAAAAAAATGTATATAAGTTTCAGCGAATTTCTACAATTTAATTTTTATTAGATATTATTCATGAGGATAAAGTTTCTCTGATATAGGGATCCTGTATCTAGTGTAATAAAAATCATTATTTTTTTTACTTCTAATAAAAAAAACCGCTGTAATCTTTTAAGTTAACTTCATGTTTGCTTTAATGCGTTGAATACTTAACGGCATATATACTCACTGTTCTACATAAAATAATGTATAAATAATATGAATAATATAAAATAAGAACGACTAAAACGAAAGTAATATTTTAATTCTCAAAAAAGAAACGATATAATGACCAAAGGGATCGTGTATATAAAAGCAAGGGACCAGCGTTTCACATTTGAAATGACTGTTCCATTTAGCAGTATGACACTATTTGACATGGTTTGTTGGTTCCTTTGTGCAAGGGCAAATGTCCGGTCACTGTTCTTGCTGTGATGACTAACCAGACAGTTATTTAACCAAACCGCAAAATCATTGGAATATTCCACTTCCTTCGAACGGGCGGCCATGTGGGACAAACATATTCGTATTCACTTACACATATGCGCTTATTTATTGACATATTCACATACAGACGCACATATATCCACACTTACAAAGAGAGAGAGAGAGAGAGGGAGGGAGGGAGGGAGGGAGGGAGGGAGGGAGGGAGGGAGGGAGGGAGGGAGAGGGAGAGGGAGAGGGAGAAGGAGAGGAAGAGGGAGAGAGGGAGACAAAGAGGGAGGAGGGGGAGAGGGAGAGGGAGAGGGAGAGGAAGAGGGAGAGAGGGAGAGAGGGAGAGAGGGAGAGAGGGAGAGAGGGAGAGAGGGAGAGAGAGAGAGAGAGAGAGAGAGAGAGAGAGAGAGAGAGAGAGAGAGAGAGAGAGAGAGAGAGAGAGAGAGAGAGAGAGAGAGAGAGAGAAAGAAAGAGAGAGAGAAAGAGGGAGAAAGAAGACATTGAAGTAGGAAGGAAACAGGGCAGAAGAAAAACTTGAGGCAGAAAATCAGGAAGAAGAGAGGAGGAGAGGGAGGAAGAAGGAGCGAGGAAGAGAGAGGAGGAGAGGGAGGAAGAAGGAGCGAGGAAGAGAGAGGAGGAGAGGAGAGGGGGGGGGGGAGGGATATTTGTTACAACAGCGGGAGGAAGTAGAACTAGTGACGCCATCTTGATATCCGTTCGCCTCGTGGTACACACTTCCGGCACACCATTTTTTTCCTGAAACTTATTTTTTTTTTCACTCTTAAAAAAAGATAGGGAGGAAGAAAAAAGAAAGAAAGAAAGAAAGAAAAGATTGAAAGAAAGAAAGAAAAAAAGAAAAGAAAGAAAAAAAGAAAGAAAGAAAGAAAGCAAGAAAGAAAGGAAAACAGAAGAAAAAAGAAAGGCAGAAAGAAACAGAGAAAAAACTTATTTGTTATAAGAATTACGGATATAAGAAACTGATGACGTAAACCAGCTAGCTATTAGGAAAAGGTTCGAACTGCCATTAGAATATCGAAAAGCAATAAGTAAAGGATGATGGAAACAGATAGATAGACAGATGAATAGATAGACTAGGTAGGTAGGTAGGTAGATAGAGAGATAGATAGATAGAGAGATAGAGAGATAGAGAGATAGAGAGACAGAGAGATAGATATAGATAGATAGATAGATAGATAGATAGATAGATAGATAGATAGATAGATAGATATATAGATAGAAAGAGAGAAAGAGAGAAAGAGAGAGTGAGATCGAGAGTGAGAGAGACTAGGTAGGTAGGTAGATAGATAGATAGATTGAGAGATAGATAGATAGATAGATAGATAGATAGATAGATAGATAGATAGATAGATAGATAAATAGATAGATAGCTAGAAAGAGAGAGAGAGACTGAGCAACAGAGACAAACAGACCTAAAGAGAAATAGGAGAAAATCAAAACAAGATACAATGACAAGAAGCTAACAAATACACTGTAACAAAGACAAAAAAAAGATAAAAAAAACTATTGAACTCCCACTTCCCTTCCTTCCCCCACCCCACAATTCCCAACAGAAAACGGAACACACTTAATTTCCCCGTCCAAAAGGAAGCATTTCTTCCTTCTACAGCCAGAACAAACACTCCAAATTCGGCCACTGGGTCAGGAGGAACAAGGTGAAGGAAGGGAGGAGGAGGAAGGAGAAAAGGAAGGTCTTAAAGAGGCAAAACAGGAAGAAAGAAAAGTGAAAAAAAAAAAGATTAAGTCATTCACGTCCTTCAGGTTTTCCCGCCAATAATGTGTTCCGGGCAAACACCTTTTGATTTCCACAGGGCGGTGACTCGTGGCTGAAAACATCTTGTGAAAGTTTTTTTTTTTTTAATTTTCGTTTTGTTTCATTGACTTTTGTGGGTGTCTGGAACTGAGAAGGCGTTAAATGCGTAAATGGTATCGTTGACATTGCTGTTATTAATAATGTTACTTACTATTTCCGCAATTATCACTCCTACTTTTAATATTTCTACTACTACTATTTCTACTACTACTACTTATACTCCTAATACACACAAATTACCAATATTTTTTCTTGTCCTTTAAGGTATATCTATTCAAGTGCACGTCTAGATTATTTTATTATAAGCATTTATGTTTAGTCAGACATGTGTCTAGATTACGTTAGTTACCAAAGAAATTCCATTGCATTTCCATTCGCTTTCGTTCTTTACATATAACCATTTATGTGCACCTTCAAGAAAACATGTGAGTTAATTATGTTGTCACGTGTGTCTGTCATTCATGACCTTGCAAATTAATTACAATTCCATAACACAGTTCTCTAAGAATTAGCCATATTATTCATGTGCAGAGCCAAACAAGCATGTGCGTTTTGAATGTAGTCACATGTGCGTGTGCCGTTACTTACATTACCTCGCCATTACCCTCTTCTTATCTTCCCCCCCCCCCCCCTCACCCCCAGGCAACCCCGATGTTGGCGACCATGTCTCTCTCGGAGCCCACAGTGACGTCATCAAGTGGGCGGGAGGAGGCGGGGCTGAAGGTGCACGTGGGGGGGACTGCACCCGCGAAGATGGGCGGAGTCGCGGACTTAGCCACGCCCACCAGCCTGCCGGGGGTAGGCCCGCCCCACAGCCTGCAGGTCTCGAGGTCTGTGCGCTCAGGCACGCCCGCCGCCGACCTGCCCGCCCTCGCCTCCGACCTCATCTCCCCCGACCATCTCTCGCCCCCCGTATTTTCCCCGGCGACGCCCTCCAGCGCCCCCGTCTACTCCCCGATCTCCCCCGCGGGCTGCAGGGGCGAGAGCAACTTCTTCTTCCCGTGCAGCAGCGTCCACGGGGGCTTCCCCAGCACCTCCACCCTCTCCGACATCAGCAGGGAGTCGCCCGAGAGCCAGAGCATCAAGCGGGACCTCCTCGGCTCTCGACACCGCGACTCGAGGTACAACTCGGTCGCTGAGTCGGAGGTCGGCTCCGTGTCCGACACCACGGAGGGGGAGCACTCGCCCACACAGCAGGTAAGAGGGGGCAGGAAAGTGGGCTGAATAGGTGGGGGGAGGGGGGTTTTGCATGGGTTATTTGCTTTTTCTCTCTGTTTACACCCGGCTACGCTCAGGAAAGGGGCAAGGGGAGGGGGTGGGGATGGGCTGAAGGGGGAGGAACTTGCATGGGTCGTGGGGATCCTGCCCTGTATGTTTCTGTCTCCGCCCATGCTGTAAGTTAGGAGAGGACAGAATGGGTTAATTGAGTGGGCCGAGTGATTGAACGGGTGGACTGGGTGGGTTGAACGG
>NC_061846.1:3553260-3568260 GCF_019202785.1 Penaeus chinensis
AATCTTAACGTTTCGAAAAATAAACCGAAACGGATCCATTTCGGTTTATTATTCGAAACTTTACGATTCATTTTCATTTCTTACCGTGGCTGTTTTCCTCTCATCTTTGTGTACACGTTACTGTGTTTGTGTTAATTGTGTAACTTAATTTTAGATAATGAATACTAAATGCGTATAATATTTAGACGCTTTTACGGTAGATTCAAGCCTACTCATCATTTTTATTCACAATGCCTTATATTCATACAGACCGACTAAGGTTTATTCATCAGCTTTACTCATCGATTCACGCCGTTCCCATAAAGACAGATTCAGGTTTATTCATCAATTTGACTCACGCCATTTCCCATATTTTCTTGTCTGTTACACTCACGCCCCCTCATATTTCCCTCACACGCAGTTATACTCAATCCCCCTCATATTTTCCTCCCTCGCTGTTATACTCAACCCCCCTCATATTTTCCTCACTCGCTGTTACACTCAATCCCCCTCATATTTTCCTCACTCGCATTTATACTCACGCCCCCTCACATCCATAAAGATAGACTCCGCTTTATTCATCTTTTTAACTCGTCGTCGTCTTTTTCTCCCTCGCAGTTATATTCCCCGGAGCTGGAAGGCGACAGGTACAGCGGGGGACGTGGCCAGCCCCTGGAGATGTTCAGCATGGACTTCCATTACGAGAGTGCGAAGTGAGTACATGGAATGAGCTTTTGGGAGGGGGAGGGGGGGGAAGGGGGAGAGGGGTAGGGGGAGAGGGGGAAGGAGGGGAAGGGGGAGAGGGAGAGGGAAAGGAGGGGAAGGGGGAGAGGGGGAGTGAGGGAGGGGAAGGGGAAGGGGAAGGGGAAGGGGAAGGGGAAGGGGAAGGAGAAGGAGAAGGAGAAGGAGAAGGAGAAGGAGAAGGAGAGAGAGGAGAGAGGAGAGAGGGAGAGGGAGAGGGAGAGGGAGAGGGAGAGGGAGAGGGAGAGGGATAGAGAGAGGGAGAGTGAGGAGAAAGGGAGAGGGAGAGGGAGAGGGAGAGGGAGAGGGAGAGGGATAGGGATAGGGATAGGGATAGAGAGAGGGAGAGTGAGGAGAAAGGGAGGGATGGAAGGATTTAGGATTTTGTTACTTACTAAACGATCAATTAATTAATCATGATTAAAATGTGTAAGTAGTGGGTAAGTATATTCAAACATTTTTGTATATACGTGCATGAGATTATCAAAAGTATGTGTTGCTCATATGTACATAGTCTGCTTGTGGCTTCTAAAAGACATACATTATACGTAAATTTCGCTGGCCTTATTACCTAATTTTTTTTTTTTTTCATTTATTGGCCGATATTCGAGCTTCCTTTTTTTCCAAAATTATTGCGTCTATCCCTCTGCGTCTCGTTTATATCCTCGTTCTTGTTTTCTTCTTTCTAAACTCCAAAACTCATTCTCACTAAACGAGAACTGCTTAATTAATAGATATATCCTTCGAAATAGATGATCTCTGTCTCACAGAGTCTCTTCGAATGAACTGGTATTAACTGATTTAAACTGGAATGATGTGAAATGGCTTGATTACTTGTGTATGTTAAGGTGGGGTTAAGTTCATTATTATTTTGTGTCATTATCATTATTTTGATCATTGTCAATATTTCCGGCCGAGGTAATATATATATTTTGAAGGATGATTCTATTCTCTGTAAACCCATTTACGCGTATACTTTAACCATATTAATAATTCCAAAGGCCTAAAAAAATAGGCCCGTACCTAATAGAGGAGAGCGCCGTCTACATAGCGAAAAGGTGCTAAAGTGCTTCTTTAAAAATGTAAAGTTCCCGAAGAACCTAGTTTCCCTAGTAATAAAGATCTCAGATGTACTGTTAACTTGCCTAAGCAAATATATTAATGCCCCATGTAGCGGAAAAAAACGAACATATATATAGTGCTGCTCCAGATAACATTAAAACATAAGCTCGTAATTCCAGGAGAGCTCCGTCTTCCTAGCAGGAAACCGCTCAATTGTAGCGAACCGGACACAGAGATTAATCCCGGATACCGTAAAAGAAAAAGCTCGTACGCATGTGAGAGCTCCGTCTCCCTAGCGAGAAATCGCTCAAATGTGCCGCTAACCTGCTAAATCCCCCTTCTTTAAATCGAACGCATAATCTGCTCCCGGATAGCGTATCATCGCTTTGATTGTCTCTATCAGATTTAATATCACTATCCTTAACTGCTGTTTGATCGTCGCAGGTTAATCGTTTCGCACGCGTGTATTTATTTAATGATCTTACTTATCTCTTTATTCTTTATCGGGTTTATCATCCGTTACATTCGTCGCGTTGATATCCTAATTCTTGAAACGTCTTCGTGTGTGGGAGGGAGTGGGGGGGGGGGGGTTGTGTGAATGTGTGAGTGTGAATGTGTGTGTGTGTGTGTGTGTGTGTGTGTGTGTGTGTGTGTGTGTGTGTGTGTGTGTACGTGTGTGTATATGTGTGTGTGTGTGTGTGTGTACGTACGTACGTACGTACATGTGTGCATTTTTACCGTCGCAGCAGGAGGTCGAAAACACCCTAGAACTTTTTACGGACATTCTTTCATTTCTTACGAAAAGAAAACACAACATTCTCCCTAACTTTAACCAATTTCACACTCCATTTAACAACCTGACGAAATCAATTCAAAACTTCGCTTCCTATATATTTATTTGTCGTAAATAAAACTTTCCATTCGCTTCAGCCTGGGGCCTTTCGTTACGTAGAATGATGCATTCGTATTTAATCACCAGCGTTATCTAGCGGTTATCAGGAGAAATCAAGGTAGCTCTGATAACCAACACGAGGTCCAGATACGCCCCTAGTCAGCTGGTTCTGAAAAACCTCGTTAATGACCCGAGTCTTCATTCGATAAATTGGAGGTAATTAACGCCGGTTTCGTTGATATCTTAATTGACGGGAAGATGATTTAATAGCGAGAGATGTTTATATCTTCGAAAGAGGAATTTGGGGCTATGTTGACGGTGGGGATGACACTGTATCGGGGTCGAGTCTCAGTCTCAGACTTTGGACAGAGGAGAAAGAGGCATGACGACACAGAATGGAGGAGAGAGAATGGTGGAATGAATGGGGAGATAAGAGAGAGAGAAAGAGAGAGAGAGAGAGTGAGTGAGTGAGTGAGTGAGTGAGTGAGTGAGTGAGTGAGAGAGAGAGAGAGAGAGAGAGAGAGAGAGAGAGAGAGAGAGAGAGAGAGAGAGAGAGAGAGAGAGAGAGAGAGTGAGTGAGTGAGTGAGTGAGACAGAAAAGAAGAGAGTGTGAGTGAGACAGAAAAGAAGAAAAGGAGAGAAAGGGAGAGATAGGGAGAGGGGAGAGGGGAGAGGGGAGAGGGGAGAGGGAAGAGGGAAGAGGGAAGTGGGGAGGATAGAGAATAGAGAATAGAGAATAGAGAATAGAGAATAGAGAATAGAGAATAGAGAAAAGAGAAAAGAGAAAAGAAAATAAGAGGAGGGAAAATATACACTGCACACAGATTGGTCCTTATTAGCTCATTATGACTGAATACTAATTTCACAGTTGTTATTGTTATCACTGTTCTTGTTGTTATACTTGTTATCATCATTATTACAATTATTTTCATTATCATTATGATGATGATCATTATTAATGACTATTATATTTCTGTTGTTATCATGTAGTATTTTGCGGTATTCAGATAAATAGAATGAATGAATTATTTTACCCTTTACATGAAAAGGTTCCACGGTTCACGATTATTTAACTTTTTTGGTTTTTGAAATATTCGATGCCCAAAGAATGCGTTAATCTCTCTCTCTCTCTCTCTCTCTCTCTCTCTCTCTCTCTCTCTCTCTCTCTCTCTCTCTCTCTCTCTCTTCTCTTTCTTTCTGTTTTTCGCTCTCTCTGCTTGTTCTTTTTTTTTTTTTTTTTTTTTTTTTAAATTCTTTATCTGATGCGTTCGATTTTTTTCTTATTTCTATCTCTTCTCTTATCAGTTTTATCGAGTTGTTGGATAATAAAGTCCAAGTCATCGCCGAGCTTCTCGCGTCTGCTCGCTTTCGGACGATTTTTTTTTCTTGGAAATTTATTTATCGTTTGAAATTTTAGATTTTTTACTTAGGTATTCTTTATTTTTTGGAGGGGGGGAGATAGATAGATAGAGAGAGGGAGAGGGAGAGGGAGAGGGAGAGGGAGAGGGAGAGGGAGAGGGAGAGGGAGAGGGAGAGGGAGAGAAAGAGAGGGAGAGAGAGAGAGAGAGAGACAGAGACAGAGACAGAGACAGAGACAGAGACAGAGACAGAGACAGAGACAGAGACAGAGACAGAGACAGAGACAGAGACAGAGACAAAGACAGACAGAGACAGAGAGAATCTAACGATATAAACCATAAAGAATCCCCCCCCCCAAAAAAAAAAAATAGACACTCCCCCACCCCCTCAAAAAAAAAAAAAAAAAAAAAAAACATTCGAAAAGAAATAAAAATATATACCCCATGCTCTAAACTCCACCATCCCTGCCACAGAAGACCAGTGACCTCGTTTCCCACTCGAGAAATGACCTTATCCGATCGGTATCACTGGCAAACCGACTCGAGCGGAAGTGGTTCGGAACCGCTGCTCTTCCCGGTTCGCGGTTCGCCTGCCAGGTAAAAGAATTGTCTATTGTTATTATTGTTATTATTATTATTGTTGTTGTTGTTGTTGTTCTTGTTATTATTACTACTATTATTATCACTAACTCTTCCTTCCTCCTCCCCTTTCTCCCTCTCCTCCTTCGTCCTCCTCCTCCTCCTCCTCCTCCTCCTCCTCCTCATCATCATCATCATCATCATCATCATCATCATCATCATCATCATCATCATCATCATCATCAGCATCATCATCATCATCATCATCATTATTATCATCATCATCATCATTATTATCATCATAATCATCATCATCATCATCATTATTATCATCATAATCATCATCATCATCATCATCATCATCATCATCATCATCATTAATCGATATCAACTTATTTTTCATTGTCACTATTTTTTTCTTCAGAGTGCACACGACACAAATAGGAAGCATACAACTGATAAAATATTTTTAAAACCTATTTTAATGAGATACAATATTTTATACTTTCATTTTTGGATGAAAGATATATCGATTAATTAACTACCGGCAGTGAGATGCAGCGTTTTTTTTTTTTTTAATGATTTTGATTGTGCTTTTAATCAGTTTGTTTAGGAAAGGTTGATAAAAAAAAAAAAAAAATACAGTACTGTATGATATGCGGAAAAAAAAATCTCTCGCTCGTTTGAATACTTTCTTACTCTCTTTATTGTTCTCTTTCTCTCTCTCTCTCTCTCTCTCTCTCTCTCTCTCTCTCTCTCTCTCTCTCTCTCTCTCTCTCTCTCTCTCTCTCTCTCTCACTCTCTCTCTCTCTCTTTCTCTCTCCCTCTCTTTCAAGAAAGAAAGAAAAAGAAAAAAGAAAGAGAAAGACAGATAGTGAGAAAGACAACTAGAGAGAGAGAGAGAGAGATAGAGAGAAAAAAGAGAGTAAGAAAGAGATAGAGAGATAACAAGAAAGGAGAGAGAATGAGAGAGCATGAAAGAAGGGAGAACGAGAGAGCGAGAAAGAGACAATTGAAGTATTAAATGAAAGACGCCCAGAACAACAACAATCACAACAACAACAACAAAAACAACAACAACAGTAACTGCACAGGAAGCGACTATGTGGAAGCATGTGGTCAACGTATTTTGCTTATGTTGATTAATATCTAATTATGATTTGACAGTCTGTTTTCACATGCTCTTATTTAAACATCATTCTTATGCGCGTTCACGAAGTAACATCCGCTGTTTGATAATTACATTCATGTGTATATATTTATAATAATATAACCAGAATGTTGTGATGGAGGGGGTGGAGGTGGAGGGGGAGGTGGAGGTGTGGGTGGAGGTGGACGTGGAGGTGGAGGGGGGTGGGGGTGGAGGTGGAGGTGGAGGTGTGGGTGGAGGTGGACGTGGAGGTGGAGGGGGGTGGGGGTGGAGGTGGAGGTGGAGGTGGAGGTGGAGGTGGAGGTGGAGGTGGAGGTGGAGGTGGAGGTGGAGGTGGAGATGAAAAATAAGTAGAATAATAAGGTGAAGAACGGCAATAAGGCAACAACAATAAGACAACAATCACAAAAAATAACAATCACAAAAACAACAATCACAAAAACAACAATCACACAAAAAACAATCACAAAAACAACAATCACAAAACCAGCCCTCCAAACAGCGGCAACAGAAAATGACAAAAACGTTTTCCTTCGTCGAACCAGATCCGAAAAACGTTCGTTCCTTTTCTGTCTTAAGCCCATGAACGTTTTTTTTAAATTCATTAATTCATTCAAGGTTTCGAAGGCGGTTCTTCATGCATGTATTTATTTTTGTATTTATATTTTTATTTGTTTATTTGTTTTTTCGTCGATTTATTGTTCTAATATTATTTATTTTGGTTCGTCAATTTAATTATTTAATTATTTATTTATTTATCTATCTATTTGGATTCTGGTTGATTGTTATTTGTTTATTTGTTTGCCTTCATGTAATATATATATATATATATATATATATATATATATATATATATATATATATATATATATATATATAGCTTCCTCTTTGTCAATAATAACATTTACACCCCCCCCCCCCCCACTCTCATCACCATTAATCACCCCCACCACATTACCATCTACTGCCATTCAACACCACGACCTCCTCCCCTTACCAATTCAAACATTCCCAACCTCAAAAGTCACTCTTAAAAGGATGCACTTCATTAAAATTTCGTCGCGTGAGGAGGCCTGGCCCGACTCGCCACATCCGTCGCGCTGGGTTCAGTGAATGTTATTTTGCGGCGCCGGGGATATTTAATGCCCGTTATGCGTGGGTGAATTATCGCGGTTGGGGGAGAGGGGGAGGGGAGGGAGGGAGGGAGGGGTTGGGGAGGGGAGAGGGGGTTGGGGAGGGAGGGGCTGGCCAGGGGAGAGGGGGTTGGGGAGGGAGGGGCTGGTCAAGGGAGAGGGATATTTAATGATTGTTTGTGTGGGTGAAATAGCGTGATTGGGGGGAAAGGGGTTGGGGAGGGAAGGGGAAAGGGTTGGGGAGAGGCTGGGGAAAGGGTTGGGGAGGGGTTGGGGAGAGAAGGGGGAAGGGTTGGGGAGGGGGTTGGGGTTGGGGAAGGTGGTTAGGGATGGGAAGGGTTTGGAAATGGAATCTAGAGGGTTTGAGGGATGGGGAAGGGGTTGGGGAGGGGCCATGTGTTGGGGGTTGGGTGGGGGAATGCAAATGAGGTCATTGTGTAGGAGGATTCGATGGGGGGGGGGGGGTCAGTTGAAAATTAATTTGTGAAGGTCATGAGGCATTATAGGGGGGGGGGGGCATGTGAAGAGGGTTATTGAGAGGTTATGCGTGTATGTTTGCGTAAATCTACATACATCACATATCTATCTATCTATCTATCTATATATATGATATATCTAAGCATATCTATATGATATATCCATACATATGCCCACGTGTATACATACATACGTACGCATAATCACGGATATGTCTGTTGTAATGTACATGCGTAATGTGTCTTGATATGTCCATACGTGTTTTGTGTGTCGGCGCCACAGGATACAGCTGGTCATGGTTGGATGATCGCTTCTGCGTGTTTCAGTGGTCAAGCGAAGACTGCGGTTCGGTTGTCGTGGTGTTCCGTCGTATTGTTTTACTGGTGTCGTTTTTTTTGTGTGTTTTTGTGTGGATTTATTCGTTAGCGTGTGTTTTTTCTATGCTATGATTATTATTATTGTTAAAATTATTTTTATTGTTGTGTTTTTTTTTTTTTTTTGGGGGGGGGGGGGATTTATTCGATAGCGTATGTTTCTTCTATTCTATGATGATTATTATTATTATTGTTATTATTAAAGTAGTGGTGAATGATTTTATTCGTGTGTATGTGGATTTTCCTTTGTCTACAGAGGTAAAATAAATATTGTTGTTTATTTTTGAGACTTGCGCACTCGATCGGACAGAGAAAGAGAAAACTAAGGGAAAGAGAGAAGAAAGAAAGAAAAGGAAAGATAAAAAAAAAGAGAAACAGAAATAAGTAAGAAAATATGAAAGTGAAAAAGGAAGGTAAAAAAAAAAAAATCAGAACATTAAAAACACAGAGAGAGAAAAACGAAGAAAAGAGAAAGAAACAGAGGAAGAAAAGTAAACGAAAACAGAAACCTAAGAATAAAAACGCGAAACAGAAATAACAAGAGACAGAGAGAGAAAAACGAAGAAAAGAGAAAGAAACAGAGGAAGAAAAGAAAAAGAAAAGAGAAACAGAGAACCAAAACGCGAAACAGAAATAATAAGAGACATACCCACATATCAAAATAAAACACAAAACAAATACAACTCATGACCTACAGTGTAAGGACAGGACAGCAGGACGCGGGGCATAGGTCAACCCTTTCCGACTCGACTGCACTTGGTGTGACTTTGGACAAGCTGTATGTTTGCCCTGCGTTTGTGACGAGGAGGAGGAGGAGGAGGAGGAGGAGGAGGAGGAGGAGAAGGAGGAGAAGGAGGATGGAGGATGGAGGATGGAGGATGGAGGATGGAGGATGGAGGATGGAGGATGGAGGGTGGAGGATGGAGGATGGAGGATGGAGGATGGAGGATGGAGGATGGAGGATGGAGGATGGAGGATGGAGGATGGAGGAGGAGGAGGAGGAGGAGGAGGAGGAGGAGGAGGAGGAGGAGGAGGAGGAGGAGGAGGAGGAGGGGGGGGGTGTGTGTTGGTGGTGTTGGTGTTGGTGATGGTGAAGGAGGAGATGGAGGAGGGGGATGAGGAGGAAAAGAAAGAAGAAGAAGAAGAAGAAGAAGAAGAAGAAGAAGAAGAAGAAGAAGAAGAAGAAGAAGAAGAAGAAGAAGAAGAAGAAGAAGAAGAAGAAGAAGAAAAACAGACGCAGAAGTATAACGGACACATACGAATGAAAGTAAATTAACTTTCGCAACTTGAAGAATTCCCCCCCCCCCTAAAAAAGGAAACCTCAAGTAAAAAAAAAAAAATCGAAAAACAAAATTAAAACCAAAGATCGAAAACCAGAAAACCGCCATTCTAACCTAGACTTCCAGGAGGAGGAGGAGGAGGAGGAGGAGGAGGAGGAGGAGGAGGAGGAGGAGGAGGAGGAGGAGGAGGAGGAGGAGGAGGAGGAGGAGGAGACCGGAGACAACAAACCGAAGGACCATAACCCCAACATTTAAAAAAAAAAAAAAAAATCCCATATTTTCGTTTTTGTTTTCTCTCGTAACATCCCGTCAATGGCCAAGGAGGCTCTGAGCGACGTCCTCGGAGACTCCTGGCTGTCTACTGTCATAGGAAGCAGCGGTTGCCTCACGCCTGGGAGGAAAATTCGTGTGGTTATGCAAGCGCCGGGTCGTCGATGCAAGAGAGAGGCAAGAGAGAGGGAGAGGCGAGAGAGAGGCGAGAGAGAGGCAAGAAAGAGGCAAGAGAGAGGGAGAGGCAAGGAAGAGGTGAGAGAGAGGCAAGAGAAAGGCAAGAGAGAAGCAAGAGAGAGGCGAGAGAGAGGCAAGAGAGAGACAAGAGAGAGGCAAGAGAGAGGTGAGCGAGAGGCAAGAGAGAGGCAAGAGAAAGGCAAGAGAGAGGGAGAGGCGAGAGAAAGGCAAGAGAGAGGGAGAGGCGAGAGAGAGGCGAGAGAGAGGCAAGAGAAAGGCAAGAGAGAGGGAGAGGCGAGAGAGAAGCGAGAGAAGGAGAGGCGAGAGAGAGGCGAGAGAAAGGCAAGAGAGAAGGAGAGGCGAGAGAGAGGCGAGATAGGGAGAGACGAGAGAGAGGCGAGAGAGAGGCGAGAGAGAGGGAGAGGCAAGAGAGAGGCGAGAGAAGGAGAGGCGAGAGAGAGGCGAGATAGGGAGAGGCGAGAGAGAGGCGAGAGAGAGGGAGAGGCAAGAGAGAGGCGAGAGAGAGGCGAGAGAGAGGGAGAGGCAAGAGAGAGGCAAGAGAGAGGCAAGAGAGAGGCAAGAGAGAGGAAGAGGCAAGAGAGAGGCGAGAGAGAGGGAGAGGCGAGAGAGGAAAGAGAGAGGCAAGAGAGAGGCAAGAGAGAGGAAGAGGCAAGAGAGAGGCGAGAGAGAGGGAGAGGCGAGAGAGGATAAGGTCCTTGGGTTCTTCTCAGTAAAAGGTGTGTGTGTGGGGGGGGGGGGGGTGAGTGGGAGATGAAAGGGTGGTGTAATGGGGGAGGAGGAGAGAAAGAGAAGAGGAGGGGGGGATGAGAAGGGGGGTGGGGGTGGATGCTGTGGGATTTTGGGGGAATTGGATCCAGTGTTACTTGTTGTTTTTGTTTTGTTTCTCTCTCTTATTTATCATTTGTCTTTTTTTTTGTTTCCGTCTCTGGCTGTGTTTGTTTCCTTTTCTGTCTTACTTATGTCCTTGTTATTGTTTTATTGTCCTTGTTGTTTCTGCTTTGGTCTCTTTCTCACATATACTACTAAATACTACAATTACTACTGCTACTATAACTACTACTACAACTACCTCTACTACTACTACTACTACTACTACTACATTACTTCTACTACCACTACTACTACTACCATTCTTATTACTACCATCACAGCAACTACTACTACTCTTACTACTATTGCCACTACAACCACTACTACTATTACAACCTTAATTACCCTAACCCTGTCACTCTCAATTAACCCTAATTACTTAGTCATATCCACCATAACTCTTCAAAACAATGGTAATTTGATGACCGGGTCGCGTTTTCTTCATTTTTTAAATTTATCTTCATTCTTTGGCTTTCTCCTTCTATTTCTTTTTTCTTCTTCATTATCATTATCAATATCATTACCATTATCATTGTTATCATCATCATTACCATTATCATTGTTATCATCATCATCATCACTATCATTATCATTATCATTATCATTATCATTACCATTATAATTGTTATCATCTTCATCATCATCATCACTATCATTGTCATTATCATTTATCATCATTTTATTACTATTATTATCACCACTATCATTATCCTTATCATCATTCTATCTGCTAGTGTTAATACCATCACTACTAATACTAACAGCAATATGAATAATCACCCATTACTGTCAAAGATCATCATTACAACACTATTAACAGCAACATCATTAATACAACAAATACGACAAATCAAATACAACAAACAAACAAAAAAAGAAAAACAAATGAACAAAAAAATCGGTAAAACCCAAAGATCTACTGATGGCAACAACACATCCTTTTCATTTTTAAGGGACACATCTCCAAATTTCCAAGTTTTCAAGAGGGCAAGTTGGGGTGAGGTGGGGGGTTGGGGGTTGGGGAGTTGGGGGGGACAGGAAGATGGTGGGGGGGGGGGGGGCGTTGGTAAACAGGGGAATGTTTGAATTTTTTTTTTTTTTTTTTTTTTTTTTTTGTGTGTGTATCTGTCTCCGGTGAGCTTTGTGAACTTGCGAAGAGGGAGAAAGGAGAAAAGGAGAGAAGGTGGTAAGGGAGAGGGAATTAGAGGAGAAAGAGGACAAGAAGAAGTAGGAGGAGGAGGAGAAGGAGGAGAAGGAGAAGGAGGAGGAGGAGGAGGAGGAGGAGGAGGAGGAGGAAAAAGAAGAGGAGGAGAATGAATAGAAGGAGGGAAAGAAGGAGGAGGAGGAGGAGAAAAAAAAAAAACAAGAAGAGGATAATAATAATAAATGAAACAGATATGTATACAAAAAGAACCAGAATCAGAACAAAAGAGAGCCATAAAAAAAGTAAAACAAAAAAAAAAGTAAAAAAAAAACAAAAAAACTGAAAAAGAGCCAGCCAAAAACCCAGCAGCACTCCACCATCTCCCGAACTTCCAATTGGCAACTGACGCTGTCCTTGAAGAGATGGAAAGACGCTCTTACACTCACGCTTCCCGTGCAATCTTTTGTCCTTTCTAAGAAGTCCTCGATTTCCAGTGACCTTTCGCACCTGAAGCTGAAATGTAAACAATGACTCTTTGTAAATGTGTTGTGTTTTTTTGTCGTAGTTCATATGGTATGTTTGTTTGTTTTTTATTTATTTATTTATTATTATTATTGTTATTACTATTATCTTTATTATTATTAATATTATTATCATTATTTTTATTTTTATTATCATTATTTTTATTTTTATTTTTATTTTTCTTCTTCTTCTTTTTATTATTATTATCATCAATATTATTATTACCGTTATTATTATTATCATTTATTTACTTATAATTTTTTGGGAGGTGTATATATGTCGATTTGTTATTTTTGATATTTTGGTTTAAAATTTTAGTTTAAAATGACCTTGTGTTATACAAAAGCCATTGCCTAATTGTCTTTCTTCTTCTTCTTAATCTTATTCATATTCTTATTCTCTTGTGTATCCTTCTCCTCCTCTTCGCCCTCAACATCATTATAATCATCATAATCACTATAATCATAACCATCATTATTATAATTACTATCATAGTTATCACCATTTCATAACCATCATTATTATAATTATTATTACCATTTCATAACCATCATTATTATAATTATCATCATAGTTATTACCATTTCACAACCATCATTATTATAATTATTATCACAGTTATTACCATTTCTAATATAATTTTAATCACTACTACAAATAATAATATTTTCCCCTTTTTTTCTCCTTTTATTTTTCAGTGGGATGTACAGCAGCCGAGGGGCTATGTACACCCCTACTGTACAAGATGTGCCTTCCACGCCCACCAATATGTGGCCACAACAAGGTAGGTGTACAGAAGGAGGGAGGAAGGAGTGAGGGAGGGAGGGAGGGAGGGAGGGAGGGAGGGAGGGAGGAAGGGAGGGAGGGAGGGAGGGAGGGAGGGAGGGGGGGAGGGAGGGAGGGGGGAGGGAGGGAGGGTGGGAGGGAGGAGGGTGGGAGGGTGGGAGGGTGGGAGGGAGGGAAGGAGGAGGAGGGAGGAGGAAAAAGGGAGGAGGAATGAGGGAGGAGGGAGGAAGAAGGAGGAAGGAAGGAAGAGGGAGGTAGGAAAAGAGAAATTGGAGGAAAGGTGAGGGAGAAGGGAGGGAAGAGGGAGGGAAGAGGAAGGGGGTAGGGAAAAGGGAGGGAAGGAAATAGAAAGGGGGAGAAGGGAGGAGGGATAAGGAGGGAGAAGAGAAAAGGAAAAAGGAAAGTTAAGAGAAAGGAGAGAAAAAAGGAATTAGGAAAAGATAGGGACAAGAAAAAAGGGAGGAGGGAAAAGACGGAGGATGGAAAGGAGAGCACAAAGAAAGAAGAAGAAGAAAAAAAAGTTAAAATCCAGAATACAAAAAAAAAAAAAAAAAAAAAAAAAACAATGAAAACAACAAAAATACAAAAAACCGTACAAACAAACAAACACACACAAAACAAAGAGACACACAAATAAATAAAAGAGAGACAGAGAGAAGGAGGAGGAGAGAGAGGATACGTAACATTAACATATTTGCATATTTGGCCAAACCCACACATCCCTTCACAAGCCCCCGAAGGATTGGGAAAATCCGAGCTCAAGAAAGGATGTTTGAGACTACACGTTATGGGGCTCCTAGTTGCTCAGCGGCGCCGGAGGATAGTGGATGAGGGTGGATTGAGGGTGGATGGGTGGTGGATTGAGGGTGGATTGAGGGTGGATGGGTGGTGGATTGAGGGTGGTAGAGGGTGGATGGGTGGTGGATTGAGGGTGAAAGGATGGTGGATTGAGGGTGGATGGAGGGTGGATTGTGGGTGGAAAGAGGGTGGAAGGATGGTGGATTGAGGGTGGAAGGGTGGAAAGAAGGTGGAATGGTGGAAGGGTGGTGGATTGAGGGTGGAAGGGTGGAAGGATGGTGGACTGAGGGTGGAAGGGTGGAAAGAGGGTGGAAGGATGGAAGGATGGTGGATTGAGGGTGGAAGGGTGGAAGGATGGTGGACTGAGGGTGGAAGGGTAGAAGGATGGTGGAAGGGTGGAAGGATGGTGGAAGGGTGGAAGGGTGGAAAGAGGGTGGAAGGGTGGAAAGAGGGTGGAAGGGTGGAAGGATGGTGGATTGAGGGTGGAAGGGTGGTGGAAAGTGGGAAGAAGGATGGTAGAAGAGTTAACTTGTCTATGCGTTTACTTATCTATTTGTTTTGTTTACCATCTATTTATATGCTTCTTACTTACTATTCACTTACACATTTTTTTCATTAGGAAGCACTTACCACTATGCATTTCCCTGTTATCTTCCCTCATTTCAACGCACCTTTATACAACCCCCCCCCCCCCCACACACACACACAAACACCTCTTTAACCACACCCATTTTCTTCTCTCCCACGCCCACCCAGTGGACTACGGTGTACAGGACCTGGGTGCCATCAAGAACACGCCCTCCACACCGCCCATCAGCTTCACGCCCAGAGTCTACCCGAGCACCCAGGTGACGCAGCGACAGGCCTGCCCTCTGCCGGCCAATTCCACCATCCCTTCGCTCAACCAGGTGAGTCGGGTTGTTGTTATGGGTTGGGTGGAGGGCGTTAGGTGGGTTGGGGTTGTTAGTGAGTGAGAGAGAGAGAGAGAGAGAGAGAGAGAGAGAGAGAGAGAGAGAGAGAGAGAGAGAGAGAGAGAGAGAGAGAGAGAGAGAGAGAGAGAGAGAGAGAGAGAGAAAGAGAAAGAGAAAGAGAAAGAGAAAGAGAAAGAGACAGAGACAGAGACAGAGACAGAGACAGAGACAGACAGAGACAGACAGAGACAGACAGAGACAGACAGAGACAGAGACAGAGACAGACACAGAGACAGACACAGAGACAGACACAGAGACAGACACAGAGACAGACACAGACACAGAGACAGACACAGAGACAGACACAGAGACAGACACAGAGACAGGGACAGAGACAGGGACAGAGACAGGGACAGAGACAGAGACAGAGACTGGGACAGAGACAGGGACAGAGACAGAGACAGAGACAGAGACAT
>NC_061846.1:3578260-3585760 GCF_019202785.1 Penaeus chinensis
GCACGAACCGATAACAATATCAATTTACCCAAACACTTGAGCCGTAATTAACAAAAATCCAAATGAAAGAAGAGAGACGATTCGTAGATCCGACTCGAGGCCCTCGACAGGGGGGAACCGCCTCACCCAGAGAGCGCAGGTACAAAACAAACATATCATTCCTACAGACTTGATCCTATATCAACACGAACAAACAAGTACTCAAGAAGATCTACTACATAGTAACAGATTCTCAGAAGAGGTATACCCTCCCTCCCCCTTAAGTGCTTGCTGGCTTGGGTTTGGGCAGAGGTTTCAAAGGTAAACAAAGGTTTGAAGAGAGCGCTGGCCCAAAGTAAACAACGATCGGTCAGGGACTACGAGCGTACGTCAAAATAACCAAACAAGCGTGGCTAATAAGTAGTTAGATTGATGTCTAATGATTCACATGCCTTTTCTTACTTTCCTTCGGTTATTTATATAAATGTCGATGTCATTTTTATTGTATTATGGAACATCACGTTATATTTTCCTACAAATATTCATAAAATGTGTTTACTATTTTTTTC
Source organism: Penaeus chinensis (assembly GCF_019202785.1). Classification (NCBI taxonomy): domain Eukaryota; kingdom Metazoa; phylum Arthropoda; class Malacostraca; order Decapoda; family Penaeidae; genus Penaeus; species Penaeus chinensis. The sequence goes on from NC_061846.1 coordinate 3,578,809, forward strand.
CTTAACTTGTATATCAAACTGCTGACGACGTAATGAATATTGGCTACACGTTATACGAGAAAATATTTTTAAAATCCCTATTAATTCGACTAAACTCTTACCAGAAAACCTTCACAGAGATACAGTTTTCAAGTGCAACATCTGATACTAAAAAACACAACGCGTAAGAAATAAGTCAATACCGAAGACGAAAGATAATCATCGTGACAGCCTATCTCCCAAAACCTACATCATATGCAGGCCTAACTTGTCATAACTGATAAGGACTATCTCTCTCTTGGCGGGGGAGAGGGTAGGTAGGGAAGGGGAGGAGGAGGGAGAGGGTAAGAGGAGAAGAGTAGAAGGGGACGAGGGAGAGAGAGAGAGAGGGGGGGGGGGGAGGAGGGGGACAGCCCTGACCATCGCGATAAGAAAAGACTGAGGGAACGTTCTCAACGTGAACCGGCGGCGGCGGCGGCGGCGGCGACCAAGAACTAGGGTGTGGGTGGGCGTGTCGGTGGCCAGCGTCTTTTCCTCTTATATGGAGGTTACGTGGGGGCTTGTCGTGTAGTCCAGTGCTTGACTTTGTGGTGTTAACGGGTGTCTTCGCGAATCGGAAAATCGAGCTGTCTTGCGAGCGAAAAATATAGGGAGAGTTGAAGATAGTGTTGTTTTTCACTTTCACGTCTTTTGCGCAGTGACTTTGTTAATAATGAATAATATGAGCAACGTTGGTTTGGACCGCAACGTCCTTCACGAATATAATTATTATGATTACCATAATCAAATGGCGCCGTATCACGTGACCAGCTATGAATATTCGTCATATCCTCCAGGTAATTGAGTGGAATATTTAAATATTTTCTTTTTCGTATTTGATAATGAATTGTTTTCTGCCAAGTATGAATGTAGTAGGTAGGTAGCTTTCGGTGTGCGTTAGGTGTTGTTGTTATCATTATTATTATTATTATTATTATTATCATCATTATTATGATTATTATTATAATTATCATATTGTTATTATTAGCTTTATTATCATTAATACCATTAATTCTATTGTTATTACTATCATTATCAGCATCATCACCATAATCATTACATTATTTTCCAATGTCTTTGTGTTCTCGTTCTATTAGAATATAAGACGATAGCTTGAGAGAGAAAAAATATCCAAAGATCCGTAGGGATAGGCCTACCAGACAGTGGCTGTAATTACTAGGAGTTATCTCAAGTTTTATCTGCGGGTCACCAAGTGAAATGCTCCCGGCCAACGCATCATCCTGTGTCCCCCCCCCTCCTACCAGTAGATCCCGGTTTTTACGACGGGAGGGAGTGCCGCGAGTGTGCCAACTGCGGTGCCTCCCGGACCCCCTTGTGGCGGAGGGATGCGAAGACCGGCCACTACCTGTGCAATGCCTGCGCCCTCTACACCCGCACCAACGGCATCAACCGGCCCATGACCAAGATGCCTGCCCGGAGGCATGTAAGTTGGCATCCGGCTGGGGGAAGGAAAGGGGAGGAGGATACGGAGGTTTTTGGTGGGGGCAGCTGCGCTCCTCAGACCTCCCTCCCCCCCCCCTCCACCGCTATCCCTTATCCCCCACATCCCTTTCGCAAATTTCTTCTTCCCATTCTCCTGAACGCGCGCGGCGGAAACTGATCGTTCCCTCTCCACCACACTATGATCTATTTATAGTGAAACAAAACACCGCAGAGGGTTTTGAAACCGCGCCTCAGAACCGACTATGATAGTCACACTCGGGCCGGGTCACGTGGCTTGGGGGGAGGGGAGGGAAGGAGAGAGGCGGATAAAATGAAATAGAAAAAAGAAGATGGAAGGTAGAGAGAGAGAAAGAGGAAAAGAGGGCGTTAGATTTTCGCTCGTTCCTTGCCGTAGGGGAGATGGCAAAAGAGATGGACGCATTGATTGTCTCGAAGCCTCAAAACCTACGGCTCAGAGGACACGGCAAATCTCACGTCTCTCTGAGGAAAAGCTGATGGAGGTCGTCCGTTTTCCTTTGACTGGCGGTTGACTCGACCTCCCCCTCCTCCTCAATCTACCTTCATCTTCTTTTTTATCTCTCCTCTTCTTCCTCCTCCTCCTCCTCCTGACCAACAGACCCGACTCGCGCACTGCTTTCTCTGTCTCCTTTCCTTCCCCTTCTTCCTGCAACTAACCTTCTACCTTTTGCTTGTTGCAGTGGATGACTACTACAGCTACTATGGACTCCAGTCTCGGCCTTATGACACGATGAAGAGCAGGCGGCTGGTAGGTCTATTCTCTTCCGCTCTCTCTCTCTCTCTCCTTATCCTCTTCCTCTCTTCCATTTTTTTCTCTCTTTATACTATTTCTCCCTCTCTTACGTTTTCTCCCCTATGACTACTGCTTTCTACGCTTTTGCATGCTTTGTTAACATTTTCTTTTCCCCTTTTTCTTTTTATTGATGCTTTTTTTTTTTCTTAAGCTTCGTAGCTTCAATGCTTTTCATAACATGCTTTTTTAAAAAGATCCCTTGTACATTCACGTTCTTGTTTATATATATATATATATGTTTATATTCGTATCATAATTTTTACAGTTACATTCGGATAAATCGTCACTTTTTATTCGTCATTAAATAAATGGACATACAAATAAAAAAAATAAAAACAATAAAAAAATAAAAAATAAAATCTTAAACCTTCAAATAGACACTAAAATATAGAAATAACGTTGCATTGTCTCCCTCCAGTCTGGCAACAGGAGGCTGGGACAAGTCTGCACCAACTGCCACACAACCGTCACCTCCCTCTGGCGTCGAAACAGTAACGGTGACCCTGTGTGTAACGCCTGTGGTCTCTACTACAAACTGCATAACATCAACCGCCCACTTACCATGAAGAAAGAGAGCATTCAGGTGCGTGGTAGTTTTGAGAGGCTATGGTAGGCCTTGTGTAAGTTCGTGAGGTTTCATGGTGCAGTTAATGAACAGATTGGTTTTAAATATCTTCGCTAATAGGTAATCCAGGTGAATGAGTACGTATATTGGGGAGTAGATATATTAATGAAGTGATATATTGGCTGTGACTATCTGTATAAATAAAATGAAATCAGGAAATACATTTGAAAATGAATGGAGATATCAATGAATAGAACAGTGGTTAGATATGTAAATAATCAGATAAGAAAATTATTTGAATATTAGAACAAAAATATATATATTACATAAAAATACATCCAAATTTATGAAAAAAAATATTACACTAATATTTACTTCCATTACAAACTCACATCCCCAAGTGAACTTTTGGAACCATTTTTTATAATGTAATTATTTTTTAAAAAGTCCATTTCCCTCTCTCAGACTCGGAAACGAAAACCCAAGAAGTCGAGTGATAGCAAGAGCTCCTCCACCTCGTCCTCGATACCTTCTTCAGCTACTTCTTCAGGCACGAGCACTCTGACCACGTCCTCCGCCAGCACCGCCACGACCACGGCCTCGGCCTCGAAGTACCAGCCTTCTTCGGTGTCGACAGGTAATTGTGGAAAAAAAGTGTGTGGGCGTGAGTGAGTGAGTGTGTGTGTGTGTGTGTGTGTGTGTGTGTGTGTGTGTGTGTGTGTGTGTGTGTGTGTAAGCATTGTTTTGATACTATCACTTATTTTTACTAATGTTAATTATCATCATATAACGCTGATTTATCAGTTTTTATTTGCAAATCTCAACGATTATTTTTGATAGTGCAGAGCATAAAAAAATACGTTTTTGTGAAATTAAGCCATTCTGATGTTTTTTTTCACATAAGATTTTGGAGTCTGCTCCTTGCCGAGCCTCACTCACGATTCCCTTCGGCCCGCAGTGAAGACGGAGCCCTCGAGCGCCTCCTACACTATGTACGGGACGTCGACCTACGGGTCCCAGAGCACCTCCCCGACAGGCACCTCCTCCACCCACCTGCTTCCCTCGCTCCTGCCTCCGTACTCCTTCCCTAGCCTGAAGGCCGCTCCCACCGCCACCCTCCAGTACGGGGTCAAGGACGAGCCCTCTTCCCCGGGGACTGGAGGCACAGCAGGAGACATCGGAGCCGGAGGAGCAAGTCTCCACCACGCCCACGCCGCCCATTCCGTCGCACACGGGGCCGCCCACGTATCGTCCAACGGGCTGGCGACGTCCCCCCGCGATCCTTTGGCTGGAGTCACCGCCTCGTCTGCCAGTCACATGACCCCGTCGCACCTGCCCGTGTCTACGTCGGCCGGGACCCCACACCTCGGGTCTCCGGGGTCCGTAGCGCCCCACTACTCCGCCAACATGATGCTGCCCCACATCGTCACGTCCGCCTGCTTAGGGTCGACCGCAGTACAGGGTCACTCGCCCCCCGTAACTCCCACGACTCCGCACTCGCTGGAGCACCTCACGTGGAAAGCCAAGTGAGGGAAGACCCAGGGAGGACGAATGTGAAATAGCTAGAGGGGAAAAAAAGAAAAAAAAAAAAGTAAGGAAAAAAAAAAGTTGTATAGGTATTAATGTACATAGGAATTTTTTTTTTTTTTATGTAAGTCATGTATACTCTGTTGATTACGTGTGTACAGATTTTTTTTTTTTCTAGATTTAAGGAGCTTTTGTTTTTGTACGTCGTTACGTAGTTTAAGATGGTTCTAGGCACACCAAAGATAGAAGGTAGTTCAAGTGTGCCAAAGATACTAGGTTTAGCAGGGGAGCGCCGAGGGTTGGAGTGTCGAAGGGTCATGCAGATGCCAGAACACTTCAACTCCGGGAGGACCCCCATGGACGGGCTAAATTGACTAGTCGTTTGCGCGGTTCCGTTGTCTTCATCTTAATGTTTCTCGTTTTCTTTCCTCGCTTCTTCCTCTTTTAATATCAGTGTTAGTTGTTTGTTCTATTTTTTCCCCTTCTAATCTGCTGTTCCTCGCTCTTTTCACACAAAAAAGTGCCGTATCGTAGCAGCCTTCATTCTTCAAAGGCATTCCATTTTGTCGATTAATAAAAAGAGAAAAAGAAGTTCGTCTCGGCTTCTTTAGGTTACTAAGGAGAACGATCACCTTTTGGACGACGAGGAAGGGGGAGCACTCCTTCGAAGGCGAACTTGGATGCTGATTAAAGTCGTTTTTGTTTGTCCTTTGTTCTCGAGTAGACGTTTTAGTGTTAGCTATTTTGTTAGACTTAGATTCTTTTTTCTTTTTTTTGTCATTTCACTTTCTACTGTTTAAAAAAATGTAAAAGGAAAAAAAGTAAACAACATATCCCTTTGACTTGGGTATGTTACCTCGCCTGGATAGTACTCACAGCTGATTATCAAATCCCTATTTTGAAATCCGTCGAATCAGAGGAATTATTAACTTAACTATCATAACGAATATGTAAAATAAGTGATCATAATTCATTTGTTTCGCCGTGGATGTAAAGGGTTCTGTATACTGTATGTGTGTCCGTCCTTTTTACAATATTTTTGTAAACGTTTTTCCTCTTGTTTTCTCTCAGACACAAACAGGCAGATAAACAACTTTTGCTAAGCACCGCTTCTTGTAAATATGGGAAGGGAATTCAGGCGAAAATTCTTTCAATTAAGAAAATAAAGACATTCATTTACACGTGTTTTTTTCTCTACACTCAGATCGTGTATTTTTTTGGAAATGTGTGTACAATAGCAATAATTAGTGTTATGGTCTATATGTATTTCTGTCATCGGTGTCTGTAAATAGTATGACTAACATGTCATCATTAATAGAAACATTTGGTTAGATTTTTTTTTTTTTTTTTTTTTTTTTTTTTTTTTTTTTAGCAATAGCAATAGCAAAGTATGTGGGATTAGATCAGTTACACTTGATTACTATAATTATTATTATTATCATTATCCATATTCTAATCATCATCATTAATATCCTTAACATGATTGGTATTACTATTATTATTATTATAATTATCATTATTGCTGTTAGCAGTTTATTGTTATTGTATTATCATTAGTACTATTAGCATTGGTTTTATTTATATTTATATAGTTCTAATTATCATGAAATAAAAAAAATCAACATTAATACAAAGTATACTCCTCATTTATCGTTTTCTATGTTGGGTAATTTGCAAAAAAAAAAAGAAAATATATATATAGGAAGCGAAACGATAATTCTAATTATCCATCGCAATATTAAATTTTAGTTTTTAAACGTCTATATTGATATCCTTTTCGAAAATCTTGCTTGGACGTAAAGTTGTGGGTTTTCTCTCTTGTGTTATTATAAATTTGTGGAAAATAATAATTCTTGATACTGAATTTTTATGTGTAGTTATTTCTATTAGTTTTATGATGTTTTTATTAAAAGACAAACGTGTGTTTTATTTTGTAAGTTTAAAAAAAAAAGGTCATTGGTGAGTGTCACAGTTAGTCAGTTTTAATTGATATTGTGATATAGAAAGTATTAGAAAATGTTGGTTATCTTTAAAACCCTCGTCTTTTTAAGGAAAGTAAATATATTCGAAAACCGTTTCCTGTGTGCTGTATTTTTGTGTCTGTTTGATTAGCCTCTAAGATTTTTTTTTTTCTTTTTTGTTGTAAAAAAAAAGTATATATAGTACGATTTATTTCAATATTTGCTGACTCGTGGTGCTAGTGTTATTCTAAAAGGGAATGTTTCATTTTGAATTTTGAAATGATCTTTCTCCTTTGATATTTTTTATTTTTTTTTTTTTTTTTTAAGTAGGAAAAAAAAAACGTTGATTCTTATCTTCTCTTACTTTTAATTTCCTTGTTAATAATTTATGTTGAGTGGTAAAAAATTAGAATTTTTTTTATTTTCCTGCAAATGCGCTGGGAAATATTTTTTATGGATTTATGTAAATAGACAGTTCAAAAGAATACATTATTGTAAATAGTTCCTTGCTTTTATTTTGGCGGAGCGATGATTGGCTGCAATTAAAATTCTAATTCAACCAATCGCGTTTATTTTTGACAGGCGATGATTGGCTGAGACGACAGA
>NC_061846.1:3593260-3595206 GCF_019202785.1 Penaeus chinensis
TATATATATGTATATAATGGCAGTAGCAGTTGGAACGATAACAACACAGTGACGATGTTCCAAAGAATATCAATGCAATAAATAGACAACAAGTTGAATGCTGATAAAAGAAATATGTCGAATAAACACTTCGAACGCTGAAACTCACAACGCACGGGGATAAATTGGTGCATTTTTCGTATTTACGTCACTGATGTTTACTAATAAGTCATAACTTAGGTAGTAATTTCTTTTTATTTACCTTGCGGAGTGATTAGAAACGTATAGGTGTTACTTACAAGAATCTCAGTACATTAGTTCACAAAGGAAATGGAAAAGAAAACAGAAAAGCATTTAAAACACCGATGTTTTGGAAATCTCTTTACATACTGGAAGAAAGTGCAACAGAATTCCTTTATCGACCATAATTTATCAACGTTTAGGTACAAATGCAGCCGCCATTACCTACACTTTTAATCTTAACAAATACATTTTCATCCCACAGCTGATCACGGGGTCCATTTGGCTCCTCCCACCAAGGGGTGGGGTTTCTTTAGCTCCTCCTCCCGGGCGATGCGATGGGCGGGAGAGGGGCGGGGCTTAGCCGGAGAAACGAGGAGGTTGAATTAAAGTTTATTTTTTTGTGCTCATCTCTCTCTCCTTCTCTCTCCTTCTCTCTCTCTCTCTCTCTCTCTCTCTCTCTCTCTCTCTCTCGCTCTCTCTCTCTCTCTCGCTCTCTCTCTCTCTCTCGCTCTCTCTCTCTCTCTCTCTCTCTCTCTCTCTCTCCTTCTCTCTCTCTCTCTCCTTCTCTCTCTCCCTCTCTCTCCTTCTCTCTCTCCCTCCCCCCCCCCTCTCTCTCTCTCTTTCCGCCCCCCCCCTCTCTCTCTCTATCTCCCTTTGTCTGTCTGCGTGTCTGCCTTTCTCTCTCTCTCTATATTTATCTGTGTGTGTTTCTGTCCCTGTTAGTCTCTCTCTATTAATATTATTCTCTAATCTTTATTGGTAATTATTACTGTAAATTATTTCCGTTTTTTTTAATGTCTTTCGGAACAGAAATGACATTCCTCTTCCTTGAACACTTAGAAGCTTCTTTGAACACTTAGAAGCCTACTTACAACGTCATTTCCGGAAGACTTTGGGAGGAAGACAAGATTATAGGCTGTTCGTAATGTAGGGGTGTTTTCTCTGTTTCTCTCGCTCTCTTTTCCATCTAATTTCTTTCTTTCTTTGCCTGTTTATCCCTCTCTGTCTGTCTGTCGCTCTCCCTTCTTCCCCCCCTCCCCCCATCTCCCTCTCCCTTTCTCTTCCAATCTGCTTTCTTTTTTCTCTCTCTCTTCCCACCTCCTTTTCTTTCTCTCTCCCTCTTCTCCTTCTCTCTCTCTCTCTCTTCCCACCTCCTTTCCTTTCTCTCTCCCTCTACTCCTTCTTTCCTTTCTCTCTCCCTCTTCTCCTTCTTTCTCTCTCTCTCTCTCACTCCCTTTCCATTCTCTTTCTCTTCCCTCTCCTATTTTCGAGCCTCCTTGCGTCACATTTTCTTTCAAGACTATCATCATCTTCGCTTTGCCTACTTACTTTATCGCGTCGCAGTAGAGGGGGCATTAGCATTAAAAAAAAGAGAGACAAGAGGGAGATAAACAGGCAAAAATCACCCTTGGGGTTGGGAGACAGAAAGGTGGGTTTCCCGCGTCGGAGTTAAAGATGTTTGTGATGGTGGGTGGGTTTAGGGTTTAGGGGGGGGGGGGGGAAAGGGTTGGGGTGGGGGTAAGGAAGGGGGTAGGGGGGTAGGGGGTAAGGGAGGAGGGAGTCATGCGGGAAGGAAGGAGGGATGGGATGGGGGGGGGGTAGAGTGTGACGTCATCAGCAAGAATGGTTTTAATTTTACTCTCACGGATGTCTGTGTCCTTTTCTTATTGTTTTTGTTTCATTGTTCTTCACGTGTGGTATGGATACAATCTAGAATGCATAAT
>NC_061846.1:3595306-3597806 GCF_019202785.1 Penaeus chinensis
TCATGATAATACGAGCAATAATGATAATACGAGCTACTGCTTCGGTTGCCTCTGTTACTGTTGCAATGATTATAATGATAGCAACAGCAAGGGTTATAGTGCTGATGAGAGTCAGGCTGTTCATCATCATTCATGACAACAAAAACAGTAATAGTAATAATCAACAACAAAGAGATAAACAACAACAGTAATAATCAACAATAACAAAAACAGTAATCCTAATAAAAAACAAAAACAGTAATCCTAATAAACAAGAACATCAACAGTAATCCTAATAAACAACAACAACAAAAACAGTAATCTTAATAAACAAAACCAACAAAAACAGTGCAGAAATAATCAACAACAACAACAAAAACAGTAACACTAATAGTCAACAACAACATCACTAGCAATAACGACTACAATACTAACAAAACCAACAACAGCCATTCATAAATCACAACAAAGACAACAACAACAACAAAAATAATCCTTAAACAAAAAAAATCAAACAGAACAAAAACACAACCAAAAAGACGACCAAGGCAAAAGCAGACGCCGCTTCCCCCCCTAACAGTTCAAAGTCAAGCGGGGGGGGGGAGCAAGGGACGGGCGAAGGAGACACAAATGTCCTAAAAGGGGGCGAAGGGAAGGGGGGGGGAAGAGGGGAAGGGAAAGAAGAGAGGGGAAGGGGGGGAGAGAGAGGGTAAGTGGAGGGGAGGGAAGAGAGGAAAGGGGAACGGGGGGGAAAGGGAAGTAAAGGGATAGGGGATAGAGGTGAGGGAGAGGGGGGGGGAAAAATGGGGACAGGTGGAGGGGGGGGAAAAGGGAGGGAGGGAAGGGGGGGAGAAGAGGAAGGAATAGAAGGGGAAAAGGGGATGGAGTAGGGAAAAGGGTGGGGGGGGGGGACAGGGTGGAGAAAGGAAGAGGGGAAGGGGGGTAAGATATGGATGGGGGGTAGGGGGAATGGAGGGATAAGGAGAAAAGGGGGAGGGATGGGAAGAGATGATGGAGGAAGGGAAAGAAAGAAGAGAGAGAGAAAGGATGGAAAAAGGGAAGAGGAGAATTTAAAGAAAGAGAAGAGAAGAGAGAATAGAGAAAAAGAGAAGAGAAGGGAAAGAGAGAAGAGAAAGAGAGAAAAAGAGAGAGAGAGAGAGAGAGAAGAAAGAGAGAGAGAGAGAGAGAGAGAGAGAGAGAGAAAGAAAGAGAAGAAAGAGAAGAAGAGAGGATAGGGGATGGGTGAGGAAAGAGAGGATAGAGAGAGAAAGTGGATGGGAAGGGAATGATGAGGAAGAAAAGAAAAGAAGGAAGAGTTGAAAAGGAAGAGGGAATTTAAGGTGAAGAGAAAGATAGGGGGTGAGGTGAGGAAAGTCAGGGGGAAGGGAGGAGAAAAGTGGGGAATAAAAGAGAATATGGAGAGAGGGAAGACGGGGAAGAAAGAATAGAAGGAGAAGGGAAAAAATGAAACAAAAAAGAATATGAGAGGAGGAAGAAGGTGGGGAGGGGAAGAAAGAATGAAAGGGAGTAAACAGGGAGAAAAAGAGAAGGTTTGATAAGAAAGGGAGAAAAGGATGGAAGGAGGAAGTTAGGAGAGGAAGAGGGGGAGAAAACGAGGAAAGAGAGAGAGAGAAAGAAAGGGACTGAGAAACAGACAGAAACAGAAACAAGTTTCGGCTTGGAGATTAAAAACTAGTTACTACCAGTTTTTACATACACCGTCCCTATCAAGATCATACAACTACAAGGCACGAATGATTTTGAAATAAATTTTTCCAAAAACTCGCGGGGATGTGTAGAAGGTGTACACAAACCCCGCACACAGACACACACTTGTGGAGGAGAGGGGAGGAGGAAAAAGAGAGAGAGAGAAGAGAAGAGAAGAGGAGAAGAGAGAGAGAGAGAGAGAGAAAGAAAAGAGAGAAAGAGGAGAGAGAGAGAGAGAGAGAAAGAAAGAAAGAGAGAGAAATAGAGATAGAGACCACAAAAAAAAAAAAAAAAGAGAAGGGAGAACAAACAGACAGACAGATACAGACACACGATCTCAAAGGAGAATTGACGCAGAAAGAGAAAGAGGCAGATATTCCGATAGCCAATAAGGCCCATAATCCGTTTTCTAATCCAAACAAACCCCAAGATGTCGGGCGTCTGCGGGAGCGTCTCCTTCGCCATGAAAGAGTCCGCGACGCCATCTGTTATCGGGGAATCAAATTAATACTGCGTCTCGGCTGATCGTGCTTATGGCCGCGTCCTTGGGTACCTCTTGCCTTTTTTTTTTTCTTCTTTTTTGTTTGGCTGGTTTTCCTTGGTTTGTCTTTCTTTCGGTGTTTTTTTTTTTTCTCTTTCTCTTTCTCTTTCCTTCTAAATGTATTTATCTCTCCCTCTTTCTCTCCCTCCCCTCTCTCTCTCTCTCTCTCTTCTCTCTCTCCTCCTCACTCTCCTCTCTATCATCTATCTATCATCTATCTATCTATCTATCCTTCTCTCTCCTCTTTCCCCTCACCTTTATTTTCCTTCTCTT